>NC_133663.1:117359005-117476877 GCF_037893015.1 Macrotis lagotis | reverse complement strand
AATGCATGCCTGAGTTCTGGATAGTGGATAATGCTCTTGAGATTTTCAGTCACCAATGGAGTAAAACAAGGATGTATCCCTGCTCCCATACTTTTTGGAACACTGTTTTAAGCCATGTTATCAAACACCTTCACTGAGGATGAATATGGCCTCAAAGTCACCTACCACACAGAGGGCAAATTCTTTAACTTGAAAAGGCTACAAGACAAGAACAAAGTGGAGGGAATGTTGGTGCATGATCTTCTGTTTACAGATGATTGTACACTCAATGCAGCCTCTGAAGCTGAGATGAAACAGAGTAAGGATTGATTCTCTGACGTTTGTGATAATTTTAGTCTAACAATTAACACCAAGAAAGCACAGGTGCTCCATCAGCCAGCACCATACCATCTATTTGTGGAACAATTGATTTCAGCAAATGGAACAGTGTTGAGTACTGTGGAAAAGTTCACTTACTTTGGCAATATTCTTTCCAAGGAGGTACATTATGACAGTGAGGTTGACATTTGTTTTGCCAGAGCTAGCTCTCTATTTGGCAGACTCAGAAAGAATGTATGGGAAAGAAGAGGTATTAGACTGACTACCAAACTGAAGGTCTATAGAGCTGTTGTGCTGACCTCATTGCTGTATGCCTATTTAGGCTGGACAGTCTCCCAGTGCCTTGTCAGGAAACTGAATATCTTCCACTGAAATTGTCTTAGGAAGATTCTGAAGATCACTTCCCAATTACAAAGAAGAAACAAAATAGGACCTTGATAGGTATATTAAAGATTTAATATTATTATCATGAAATATAAGCATGAATATACTGAATTAAAGTAAAGGTTGGAGCTGCTCTTGGTAGTTGAATCTAGAGAAATATATTTGTGTAGATATTAATGACTAAACTCACACATTACTAAATAGCTATATGTCTTTGTGTGAGTCTTTCATGGAGTTTTGAGGGGATCACTTGGGTCATGGGGAACTGTTGATATTTCTTGCTTTGGAAATGGATCATCAAGATCTTATCAGGAATTCTGAGTTCATATATTCTATAATACTATCATTTTACATTTCTTTTCTATTGTGTGCCTTGCCTGCTAACTTATCATTTACTCATAACTAATACTTGTCTTGTCTCAAACATTGAAGAGGCTAGAGACAAAGATTGACAAGTTCTTTATTTTACCAAATGCCAGAGCTTAAATATCCTCTTAGTCCCTGGTTTACCACCAATTCACTGTGGTTCTCCAATTAGCAAATCAAACAAATGCTTCCCAGCTAGTGGACCTCAGATGGCAAAGTTTATTACCTCATGTAAGTACTTCTCACACAATGATGCTATCACCAACTTAGGGTTAAACACAATGCTCCAGGAGGTGCCAAACAGGAGCAACAGATAAGAAGTGTGAACCTGAGCAAGAGGGCAATTAGGCCATTCCCAGCCAAGCAATGACCAATCTGTGACCCTCAACAGTCTCTTACACTTTTCTTCTGTCCTTCAGGCTTTAATGAAGTTTTTATATTAAATAATCATGATGCATAAGCAATTCAGTCTCCTTTTACTATTCTTTTTTTAAAATCTGTGTGCAAAGATCCAAGACAAAACCACCCAAACTTTGCAGTGAAGAGCTTGGGCCATAAAAAAAATGTCCTTTACCTGAAAAGGTGCATAAAAACACATCATTCATTGGAAAATACAATTAAATGAAAGAATAAAGAAGAGAAATGTGAAGCTTTTGCGGGGGGGGGGGGGGGGGGGGGGGCATCTATAATCCATAGAGGGGAAGCAATAATTTGAACTGTTTCTGGAGTTTTTTTAGGGAGTCAAAGGAATTGACTATTTCTGTCCCTTCAAGCAGATAGCTGAAGGACAAGACAATGATCTAAGAAAAACTTATCCAGAGTTTTGATCTGAAAATGAAAAGAAGTTTATTGCCCAAGTAAGGCTTTGGTGGGGAAAGTCTCAGAACAAATGATGTTTCTGGGCTCCTTCTCTAAAGACATTTTGTAGAAGCTGAAGACTAGCTGTTTGCCTAAAAACACCAATACATTCTGAAGAGGGACTTCTGAGCTGCTTGTTGAAAAAGGCCTTTAATACAATAGTGAAACGCAGTACTAATATGAATGGAAACTTTACTTTTACTTTCAAAATTATTTGCCCAAACATTGCATAAAAATGAGAAAAAAAGGAGCAAGAAGTTCTACTGTCAAAATTTTTTGAGGGTTTAAGAGTCATTAAAATAAAAACTATATTTAATGTTTTGTATGCCTTATCATATAAAATTGATATCTTATGCTTGCCTTTGTAGTGAGTGGGGAAAGAGGCAGTTGGAAGAAAGAGAACCAAAACCTCAAAACTTAAAAAAAAAATTAAAAATGAATGAAAGGGGGGTGGCTAGATTGCACAGTGGATAGAGCACTGGCCCTGGACACAAGAGAACCAGAGTACCAAATCCAGCCTCAGACATTTACTAATTACCTAGCTGTGTGACCTTGGCCAAGTCACTTAACCCCATTGCCTTGCCAAAAAAAAAAAAACAACCTAAAAAATGAATGAAAGAATAGGTAAATAAATATATGAAAATAATATTTAACTAGACCATCTCATTTAAATTGGCGCAAAGACATCTAAATGATAATTACAATTTCTTAGCTACTGTTACATACTTAATGGTAAACAGCCTTAATATTTTTCCTCTCTTTTTTCCTATAGAGTTAACACAAAGGGAAAAAAAATAAACTAATTCACTTAATTATGATAACCTTCTTGTTGAAAGTCTTTGGGCTTGTATATCATGCAAACTTTTATAATTAAAGTTTCTCTATAATCTGTAAAAATGTCTAAGTCTTTTCCTCCTCAGAATTGGAACATAGCTTTAGTTCTTTCACACATTCTCCAACTATAACTGCTTTCTTCAATAATAAAGGCCAACAATTTCCCACACTGACAGAGAGCTTAAAAAAGTCAGAAACAAATAGAATCTATCCTAGCATCAGACTTATTTCAATGTGTCTACTGGTTTGTGTTTTTTTTCTTGAATTATTTGACCTTTCAGAACTTTTACTCTCTTCTAAGTTGGTCTACACAATGTTTTTTACTTTTTTCCCATTTTACAGCTTTCTTACTTTCTAAATGTAGGATCTATCTCTCAGTCGTCATTCTGATTTCTCTATAGACTTCCAAGAGGAGATAGACTGTTGGATCTGGAGCCAGGAAGACAAGACTGAAAATTTCACCTCAGACACTTAGCAATGTTATCCTGGGGATGGCAGTTAGCCAACATCCATCTCCTTGGTTTCTTCAACTTAAAATGGGGATAATATTACTAACTCCCTCCTAGTGTTTATTAGGACCTAATGAAATAATATTGTATAGTACTGAATCCAGTGTCTGTCACTTAGTAAGTACTTAAAAAATAATTGTTTCTTTCCTTCTTCCCTCTTTCCTTTCCTTCCTTCCTTTCTTATTTCTTTTCCTCTATCATTGTTTTTCATTCCTTTCTAATTTTCTATTCTTTAGCTATGTAAACTGATTCAGAAACAGAAAAAGAAAATCAGTAGTTTTTCTACATTTACTAGCATGATTTTCTCACTTTCTAATAAATTATACACACACACACACACACACACACACACACACACACACACATATATATGTATATATATATATATATATATATATATATATATATATATATATATATATATATATATATGTCTATTTTTCCAGTGTTGGGTTTTTCCCAATGTTAAGGGCATTATTAAACCATTTGACAATTTTCTAAACTTTATAAAGTTTTAAATATATGTTCTGGGTTTTCCTAACAGTTTACATATTTTATTCAGATGCAACAAATTTTGTAATTCCCTTAATATATTTGACATTGTAGAGCACATATCATTCAAAACTTTCTAATCTTAGTGAACTGCTGTATTGAAAAGATTAGAAGGGAACACCCTTAAATAAAAATTTAAATAGTGCCTGTGATTACTATCACCATGGAAAGAAATAAGCATGTGTCATAAAGACATCTAAGTCTCCCTCCTAAGACTCCACCTTTATTCCCTGTGGAACAAAAAAAATGGAAAAGGTAGAGAAAGCAAAGAGCAGGGATGGTTTCTGTGATGTGAGGCAGTGATGTGACATGAGGCAGAGGAACAGAGGTATTTTATCTAAATAATGGATCTAACAGAGTTAATCCTTATCCCTAAGTTATGGATCAGTCTTCCCACTTCTCATCTGTATTAGTTCAATGTGCCAGAAGCTTTATCGAAAGCATTTTGAGATTTCTTTTCACCATATAGTTAACATCATGTTCTCTTAAGTTCCTGTTTGAGGTGACTCTATTGTGATTGTGTATGTCAGTGCATCTGTGTGTGTGTGTGTGTGTGTGTGTATGAAAGTGAACTATAGATGGATGACAATAAAGAAAAAGTGAGTACTCAGATAAGAGGTATAAAGAATTAAGTGCTATATCATACACACAAGGAATGTCAGAGAAGTTTAAATTTGATGTGCTACTTGAAGGATGAATAAGAATATCTCCTTTTTCATATACATCATCTAATTTGAGTATAATTGGTGTACATTTATTATTGATAGTTTTGCAGATAATGGACCTGACAACACAGTGAGAATAAGAACTTTATCAACAATCACAGAGGTACTAAATAAAATTAAATAAATCAGTGACACTTCAATCTGTTGTTTTGGTTTGTTTTGGTTTGGGGGGGGGGGGGGTGTTGCAAGGCAATAGGGTTAAGTGTCTTGCCCAAAGTCAAACAACTAGGTAATTAGTGTCTGAATCAGAATTTGAATTTAGGTCCTCCTGACTCCAGGGCTGGTGCTCAATCCACTGTGACAGCTAGCCACCCCAATCTGTTTTTATTTTACCACAAATCCAATGGTATTTTTGCTATAACAAAAAACATGAGACCTAGGAAGTCAAAGTATTATAAAGAAATGCTTAGGATTTGGAGTCAGAGGGTCCCAAACAGATTCTGACTCTTTTTTACTCTCTCTCTCTCTCTCTATGTTTGACCTTGAATATATTTATATTGCAGACCTCAGTTACCTCAATTTGAAAAAATGATAGGGTTTAGACTAAATTATTTTCAGCTAATTCTAGTATATAATCTATAAATTGAAAAACCTCCAGAATAATTTTCAACAGTAGTTCCTATACTGTGTGAACAGTAGGGGAAAATGTTGATAATTTGGTTGGATTGGAAGAGAATAGTGAAAGATAAAATATGTTGGGGTAAACTTTTTAATACCTATTACTTAAATAACCTGAAGAGAAGACAAGGTATCAACTTTGACCCTAGATCCTACAGGACCAGAAGAAATTCATATTCCCTAATCAAAAAGAAATGAATATCAAAGTGAAAGTTGACAAAGATGAATTAAAACTACTTCAAATTATCTTTTGGGAATTAAAAGTGAAAGAATTAGAATTTCAAATTTAACAATCATTTTTGTCAAAATACTTGCATATTGCCAGAATTAACTGGAAAGTATTTCAGAAAGATGAAATAATAGATTATATCATCCTAATGTTCTGCTTAGTACATCTTGCTTCATTTCTGTTTCTTATATAACAGAGAGAATGCTTTTTGGTCATATAGTTTGACATAGTAAAAAAGTTAAAAATTGTCACAAAGTTTAATTGGACATATCAGAATACAAGAAAAGGAAAAAATGAGAATCTTCAAAACTCACAGCAACTGCAAAATTTGGTGTTTCCATAATACAATGTGTTAATAACTTATATATTCAGAATTAATTAACACTAAATCAACATTGAAGATAGCATTCTTGAAAATTCTGTCTTACTTGAAGGTCAAAGTAAAGTTGAGAGAAATTCAGAATCATTTACCTTTAAGAATAGTTTGGGCGATGGCTTAATCAGAGATCATAAAAGAGAGTGATTTTTCTCAGAGATATCATTTTGAAAGCATGCCATACATTGTATCCTCATTTTGACAAGTACTAATATAATACTTTTACTGGGAATTTATAGATATTAAGGAAAAAAAGGAAGCATATAAATGGAAACAGTTTTTATTCATATAAACTCAAATGAAAGTATAAGAAACATGTAGCCACCTAATGTCATTTATAGGTTCTCTGAAAAAAATACCTTAGGTGAAATGTCATATAAGGAAGTAATTAGTAGCAAAAGAACAGTGCTATCACTAGAAGACATGTTCCAGAAAGGACAACTTTATGAATAGAACAGGGTTTTTTCAAGGTCTTAAGATTATATGAAGGGTAAATGAAGTGAGGCTAGAATATTTAGAGTTTCTCAGATTCAAAAGCAGACAGGGACAGGTATATATACTGACAAAAATAATTTTACTGGGGGCTTATGATTTGAATTTGACTTCTTACTATTCTTGTGAGCCAAAGAACATTGCTTGATCTCTCTAATCCTTTGCTTCCACTCTTTGAAATCTGAATATTGCACTAGATTATTTTAAATTTCCTCTTAGTTTTAAATCCATTTATGAAATAACTTCTTCAATATTTTTTCCTGAGCATCATATATTCCAGAAATTAATATCATCATATAAGTACTTAATAACATATAATTATAATATTATAGAAAGTTTTCTTATGTGAATGTGTAATGCAATATGTATGTGAATACATTTGCTGGTATGTAATTTATACCTCCAATTAGCTAGATTTATATTTTAAACTTCTCTCAAATTCATCAGTCAGAAATACTGAAGTACTCCCTGTGGGGTAAATGATTAATATTTCCACTCAAAAGTTCCAGGAAACTGATTTTTATCTTTTAAAATGTTTAATAGAGAGGCAGAATCAAATTTGGCAGAGCAAAAGCAGCTCTCCACAAACCCTGTACAAAGTCCTTTAAATAAAATCTCAAAACAAATTGTGGGGTAACAGATCTCCCAAAATGACTGTGTGGAACCATTTTCCATTCCAAGATAATTTAGAAGGTTGATAGGAAGGGTTAGATACACAATCTAGTGAAGTCCAGGCCCCAATAAAAACAAGGATCAGGTTTTGCAAGGCAATGAGTCAAAGGAAGCAGCTAGACACACAGTCCACAGAAGGCAAAGGAAGGGATTTGGCAAACAACTGGTCAGAGAGAGAGTACAAAAATTTCTTTGATGTAGCCTACTTCACTGACCATCAGGGAGGAATAGCATACAGAGCAAGCAGTACCAATGGATCTCCCAAACAGAAAAGTGAATTTGTGCTCACTCCAGGCCAAAGAATAGAATAGAAGAGTAGTAAGCATACCTCTCTTTATATCATACCACCTTGGAAGAACTAAAAGCTTAAAGATCTCTAGAAATGTCTGCAAAAACAGCTGCACAAAACCTCTGAAACATGGGACTATGCAACCACCATCCTGAAAGTAGAATCATACTTTAGCAAAGAGTAAAAGTCAAGAAATAGGCTGAAAAAAATGAACAAACAATAGAAAATATTCTAACTGTTGAAAGGTACAAAACATACTCAAAAGAAGGTAATCAAGTCAAAACCCTTATATCCAAAGTCTCAAAAATATGAATTGGTATCAGACATTGAAGAGCTCAAATGAATTTTTAAAAAAATAGTAAAATAAGAAAATTTGGGAAGATAAATGAAAATGATTCAAAAACAATTCATGAATAAAGAGTCAAAAGCTTAGGAAAACACAAAAAAGTACTGAAGAAAATAACACTAAAAAAAGCAGAGTAAGACATATGATAAAAGGGGTGCAAAATTCAATGAGGAGAAAAATGACTTAAAAAGCAGAATTGGAAAAATATAAAAAGATATACAAAATTTCCCTGAAGAAATGAACTTATTACAAATTGAATCGGTCAAATAGAAAAGAAATTAAAACATCCCTGAAGAAAATAACTTCTTAAAAGCTAGAATTGAACAAGTAGTAGTTAAAGATTGTATGAGACATCAAGAAACAATAAAACCAAAAGAATAAAAAGAAAGAAGACAATGATAATAACATCCTTACAAAAAGAGAGGACATGGAAAATAGATCCAGAAGAGTTAATTTAAAAATTATTTGACTACCTGAAATTGATAATCAAAAAATAAAATAAAATAAAAGACTGAACAACATATTTCAAGAAATTATCAATTAAAACTGTCGTGACATCCTAAAACAAGAAAGTAAGAATAATCATTGAAAGAATCCATTGATGTTCCTGAATAAAATCCCAATATGAAAACTCATAGGAATTTTTGCAGCAAAGTTCCAGCATTTTCAGTTCAAAGAGAAAATATTGCTGGCAACCACAGACAATTCAATTAATATACAGGATTTAATATTTTAAAATTAAAGGATAAGTAGCTTAGAATATGATAATCAGGAACACAAAGAAACTTGGATTATAACCAAGAATCAATTATCCTGCAAAAAAGAGTATCATCTTTCAGGAGAAATGATAGACATTCAACCTTTCCTGATGAAAATACCAGAAGTAAGCAGAAAATTCAGTTATTAAATAAATGTCTTAAAAAAATACCTAAAAAGATAAACAGGAAAGAAAATCACAAATGTTATTCAAGAAGATTAGAATATATTACCAGATGAGAACATGATCCCTGTAACTTTTGAGAGCTGTATTTCTTTTTTGATATTTTATTTTTTCAAATACATGTTATGAAAGTTTTTCAATCTTCATCAAAACGCATATATATATATTATATATATATAATATATATATATATATATATATGTTTTAAGTTAAAAATTTCCTTCCAACCTCCCATCCCTCCCCCCTCCCCACAGACACAGTCAGATGAAGACTGTACATACACATTTGTGTTAAACAGGTTTACAGATTAATCATTTTCACAATGAGAAAAGGATTAAGGAAAAGAAATACATAAGAGATATTTTTTTAAGTGAATACAACGTTCATCAAGTTCTAAAGAATTTTTTTGTTTGTTTTTCTTCCTCTGGATGGGGATAGTACTGTTCATAGACACTCTAATAAGGTGTTTCTAGCTCTCTGAGTTGCTAAGAGGAGCTGCATTCATCAGGGTTGATCGTCTCACAATATTGTTCTTAATGTGAACATTGATCTTTTGGTTTCTTATAGAACAATAATCTTCCATAATATTCACTTACCAAAACTTGTTCAACTATTCCCAATTGATGGACATCCTGTCAATTTCCAATTCTTTGCCATTAAAAAGGAGATGCTGTGAATATTTTGAAGCATTAGAACTTTTTGTTTTTTATTATTTCTTAAGGATATAGGCCTAGAGTTGGAATTTCCAGGTCATATGTGGTATGAGCAGTTTTAATACACTTTGGACATAGTTACATATTGTCCTAGAGAATGTTTGGATCGGGGGTGGCTAGGTGGCATAGTGGATAAAGCACCGGCCTTGGAGTCAGGAGTACCTGAGTTCAAATCCAGTCTCAGACACTTAATAATTACCTAGCTGTGTGGCCTTGGGCAAGCCACTTAACCCCATTTGCCTTGCAAAAAAAAAAAAAGAGAGAGAGCGAGAGAATGTTTGGATCAATTCCCAACTACATCAACAATGCATCAATGATCCAGTCTTCCCAAAACCTCTCCAACATTGACCATTTTTGTCATCTTAGCCAGTCTGATAGATATGAGGGGATATCTCAGAGTTGTTTTAATTTGTAGTTTTCTAATGATTTGGGGTATTTTTTTCAGATGATTATATATATAGCTTTCAATTCTTCATTTAAAAACTGTCTATTCGTATATACTTTGACCATTTATCAATTGCAGAATGATTAGAACTGCATCTCTATTAGGACAGGGAATGTGAGTATAAACTGATTTTCATGAGGTAGTATAAAATTCAAGGCACGAAAAATGAAAATTGAAAATTTTTTTCACATTGAGCAAAAATAATATACTGATTTTTTTAAAAGTTTGAACAAATCAAATGTAATGCCTTTCTAATCTTCCAACAAAAGGTTGCCATAAGACGTTGAATACAACAGAGAAGATAATATGGTCATAATACTGTTTGATGAATAATGAAAATGTGAAGAATTCTTGCAAAATATATTTTATTTATATTTTTCCATTGTCTATATTTTCTCCTATAATTTATAGCTCTTGTCCCTCAGATAGTCATCCCTCATAGAATATGAAGAATTCTAAGAAATTTGGGAAAACTTGGATAAGCAGGAGAAAAAAATGAAGCTAATTATAACAAAAAGATCAATATATATAATGATTTCAATAGTTTAACTAAATATATTAAAATAAAGCAAAACATAACTTGATTATAATTGTTCATGTTAGGTCACAAACTCTTTAACTACATTTACAGTTATATGGACTACAAAAATACTATTTATCAGTAGCAATCACTATTGTTTTTAATGGGAAAGTATTAATAGGACTGTTTAGGAAGTAAATGACTTGTCAAAAGAAACTTAATCCTTTAAAGAGAACTTATTTCTCTCAAAAAAGAAAAAACAAACATGGAATAACTTTCAAAGTAATGAAAAGACCCATATTTTTTATTTTTCAGCCATTTTATTGATAAGCTAAATTAGTGTTTACTATCCACAAGAGAGGGCACAGGCCATTTCATGTGAAAATACATGTACTTTATTCTATCATCATCTCATGTGAATGGCAGAGGCATGAAGCACAAAGAAATAAAACCTTATTTCTTAATATCCACCTACATGAACTGTAATTTTCTCTAATATTATTCATATATATCTAATGTACATATCAGTGAGAAAACAGCAAATATTAAGGAACTATTTTTTCAAATACTAATTTAAGAAACAAAAATTGAAAGTAGAAACAGAAAAAATATGCTAAATTAAAAGGACACTCATATACTCAAATAGACATTTAATCTCATCCAGATTTCCCATTCTCATAAATGCAAATCACAATAGCTTCATACCTGTCCCTGTCCTTTCTGGACAACTCCTTGCCATGTTTTTTCTTACATTTATGGTATAATTTCTACCAACTGTGGCAGATGAAATTGACACATAAGTATAGAAGTAGAGTACATCAAAGATGGCTGGGAGAAGCCAGGCACCGTGTTAAGGTCTCCTGCTTTCCCCTCAGAAATAATATGAAAGAAACCTCTTAAAAGAAATTTGATCAACAAAATACAGAAAAAGAAGCTAAGAGAAGAACATGTACCAAAAAGGTCTGTTTCAGGGGACCGTGGATGAACTTGGAGCAGAGGGCAAAGAGCCAGGCCAAAGGCAGTAGTGGGGTAAAGTCACAGGACCAGATTTACCCACAGAGGTTTTGGCTGTGGGAATAGAGGTCTGCAGAGTCCCAGAGACATTGGAGGCCAAGTTTCAGCACAGCCAGTTGCAGAATGTGGTTGTAATTCAAAGAACTCAGCTTGGGGCATGAACTCTATGATTTCAATGGAGCCTTCTTCCCAGACCAAACACAGTAATAGTTTCTCCCAACCCCATCCCACCCCCACCCCAGTTCAATTCTGGGCAACAGAGCTCCCTCAGCTAAATAGGGAGTTTAACTATTTCGCTAAGGGTTGAGCATACACTGTTCAAAGAAAACAGTATCCAGCTATACCCCCACCCCACCAGGCATAGGCAGAAGGCCTCAAATCAAGGTCATAGACACTGTGGAAAATGTAACCAGCACACCCTACTGGCTGGCCCAACTGGAGTTATTAACACATGGAGCTAAGCCTTTAGCAAACCCTTCTGGATGGCCCACTTGGAGTTACTAAATCCAGTGAGCAAAGCCTCTAGGGTTTTCAAAACCAAACCTGTGTGAACCTGCCCCTCCCCAACACAAGATGCTAGGAAAATGAAGAAAGGCCAGCATAAAGGGGGGTCCATTGAAAACTACTTTGAACACACAGATCCCAACTCAGGGAGATCTAGAACTTCTGAGGAGAACACCAATTGATCTCCAGGCCAGAAAGACTTCCTAGAAAAAAATCAGGAAGGACATTAAAAATCAATTGGAAAAATTGGGAAAAGAAAGTCAAGAGAAAACTAACACATCAAAAGAGAAAATTAATATCTCCCAACAGGAAAACAAATCCTTGGAAAATGCAATTGGACAAATTCAAAAAGAAAATAATCCTCTCAAAACTACATTTGGGCAAAAGGAAAACTCATTCAAAAATAGAGTTGACCAATTGGAAATGGAGTTGCAAAAGGTAAATGAACAAAATTCTTCTCTAAAATAAAGAATGGAATGTGTAGAAACTAATGACTTCATGAGACAATAAGAATCTGATGAAGAAAACCAAAAAATTGAAAAAATGAAAGCACACCCAAAATACCTCTTCAGCACAATCATTGACCTTGAGAATAGATCCAGGAGAGACAGCTTAAGAATGATTGTGCTTCCAGAAAACATTTATGCGGTGGGGCGGGGAAGCCTGGACTCAGTCTTATAGGATCTAGTGATGGGAAAATGGCCTGATATCATGGAACCAGAAGGCAATCTAGTTATTGAAAGAATACATAGATCCTGTGGAAGGGAAATCTAAAATGAAAACACCAAGAAATATTGGTATTGCACAGGACCTGGCAGCATCAACATTAAGGGATCAAGGGCCTGAAATGCATTATTCAGAAGAGCAAGGAAGCTTGAAATGGATCCAAGAATTCACTCTCTGGCAAAACTGAGCCTTTTCTTACAGGGGAAAAGATGGACATTTAATGAAAAAGGAGACTTCCAGCTTGTCCTGAAGAAGAGACCAGAGCAAAATAGTAAATTTGGACATCAAACAAGAGAATCAAGAGACACATGAAAAGATTGAAAAAACAAGGGTAAAGGGAAAAAACAGCAATCCAATAAGATGAAACTGACTATATCCCCACCTGGTTGAAAGATTCTCATAACTCTTAGGAATTGTAACTCTATTAGAGAGAATATACTTAACCAGAATTGATGGACCCACATGACTTATCCATGGCTCTAATAGTATGATTTAAAAATAATATCCCACTTTAAATTCCTCCTCAGTGGTTCTGAGTTCACCTTTTTCATTTATGATACTAATAACTTGGTCTTCTACTTTTTTAAGTCAGATTAATAAGAGGTTTTTCAATTTTATTGTTTTTTTTCATAAAATTAATGGAGGAGATTGAAGGGAGTAAATCACATTGCATAAAGAGGTTCACAGGACCCAATGAAATAGAGGAGAAAAAAGGGGGAGGTGAGAATCACCTGAATCTTACTCTCATCAGATCAGGCTTAATGTTAAAATACACACATTCAGTTAAGTTGAGAAACTTATCTTCCCTTTCAAGTATTCAAAGAGGAAATGAGGAGTGGGGAGGAAAAGAAGAATTAACAGAAGGAAGAAGGGGCAAAGGGAAAGGGGAAAGAAAGGGGAGGGTGTTGGATACAAGGAGGCAAACACATTGAAGGTAGTGATACTCAGAAACAAAATACTGGGGAATATGGATAAAGAAAAAAGGGAAAAATATAAACAGAGGGAAGGTAACATGGAGGGCAATAAATACTAATAATAACTTTGAATGTGAATGTGAACTCTCCCATAAAACATAAGTAAAGAGAAGAATAGATTAAAAACCAGAATCGTACAATATGCTACTTACAAGAAACTCATTTGAAAAATAAACATACATACAGAGTAAACGTAAAAGCTTGGAGCAAATATATATTTTGCTTCAACTGAAGGGAAAAAAGCAGGGGCAGAATCCTTATCTCAGACAAAGCAGCTGCAGAAGCAGATCTCATTAAAAGAGATAAGGAAGTAAACTATATTCTCCTAAAAGTTACCATAGACAATAAAGCAATTTCAATTCTAAATATGTATGCACCAAGTGTTACAGCCTACAAATTCTTTGAGAAGAAGTTGAATGAGTTACAGGAACACATAGACAGCAAAACTCTACTGGTGGAAGACCTCAACCTCCCACTCTCATATTGACTAACCATAAAATTAACAAGAAGGAAGTTACAGAGGTAAATAGAATGATAGAAAACCCAGAAAAGATATACCTTTGGAGAAAGTTGAATGGGGATAGGGAATATACTTTTTTTTCCCTGCAGTACATGGCACTTACACAAAAATTAATCATTGTACTAGGGCATAAAAAACTAATATATATAAAGGCAGAAATAGTGAATATATATCCTTCTCAGATCATAATTCAATAAAAATCAGAAGCAATAATGGGTCATGGAGAAATAGATCTAAAACTAATTGGAAACTAAATGACCTCATTTTAAAGCATGAGTGGATCAAACAACAAATTATAGAAAAAAATCAACTATTTCATCCTAGAAAATGACAATAATGAGACAACATATGAAAATTTATGAGATACAGACAAGAGTGTTCTCAGAGGATATATTATATCTTTAAATGCTTACATGAATAATTTGTAGAAAGAGGAAATAAATGAACTAAACATGAAACTAAAAAGAAACTAGAGAAAGAAGAAATTAAAAACCACCAATTAAAAAACAAACTAGAAATGCTAAAAATTAAAGGAGAAATTAATAAAATTAAAGCAATCAAACAATTGAATTAATAAATAAAAACAAGAGTTAATTTTATGAAAAAATAAAATTAATACACCTCTCATTAATTTGACTTAAAAAGTAGATCAGATTATTGGTATCATAAATGAAAAAGGTGAACTCAGCACCAGTGAGGAGGAAATTAAAGTAACAATATCAAATTATTTTTCCTATCTGTATGCTAATAAATTTGATAATCTAAGTGAAATGGATGAATATTTAAAAAAATATTAGTTGCCCAGGTAAAATGAAGAGTGAGTTACATACTTAAATAACCCTATCTCAGAAAAAGAAATTCAACAAGCCATTATTGAACACCCTAAGGAAAAATTTCCAGGGCTGCGGGGGTTCAGCCTCCAGGAGGGATACAGTCAGGGAAAGGAATTGTGTCAACGCAAGGGTTTAAAGGCAGAAGCAGGTTGACTGACTGCTACTCAGATTTATTTTTATAGTCTCAGAATCATATAAGCATCACACAAGCAAGCCAAGATTATTTTCTTGGCTACAAAAGTTTACAATTTTCATTATCAATCATATAGTTCATGTGGTTACAAGTTTCATTATCAATCATGTAGTTAATTTTTTAAGACTGTGATGACCTCAACCTGTCTGTTACCTAGTTTGTTGCTGCATAGTAAAGTTATTAATTAAGCAGAACTTTTCTGATAATTATCTCTGATATAATTTGTTTAATGGAATGCTTTTATGGTTTTGTGCATGTAATGTTTTTTGATACACTCCCTTGAAAACCTATAGTGAGGGTAGTTATGTTTGTCTACCCATATGTTGACTCCTTTAGTAACCAATTTCCTTTTAGCCCTTGTTGATAGAAACCGGTTTCTGTGACTATTTCATTCTTGCCCAATAAACTAAGGCTGTTAAAATTCATATATCAGTCACCTATACTAACTACTCTTTCACCATCTTTATCATATATTCCTGTGTATGATAAAGTGGGCAAAGCTGTTGATTTCCTAGTAATTCAACCTAACCAATTTCGTATCTGTTTTCCCTGTATATATTCCTGATGTCTCCTTGGAATTCCCAGTGCTGTATTTTCCAAAGATTTCATAATGTTGGAACCTTTTGTATGCCTCAGGGAGAGGCAATCCTGTTAAATTTGGATAGAGTTTACAACCTGTTTTATTCAAGGAATTTCTCTGGAATCCTTCCTTTATAGTCATTCCACTATTGGGATGAGTAAGTTTTGCAATCAATATTAGTCGTATAAATATAGGTATACATGGAATCCATAGATATAGATATAGATATAGATATAGATATAGATATAGATATAGATATAGATATAGATATAGATATAGATATAGATATAGATATAGATATAGATATGTATGTATGTATATGAAGGAAATGTTGTTCCATCAGGCGGTGTGGCAACCTTGAGTCTTCTTGGTGCTATTGTGTCAAGAAGTTTAGAGACCCTGGCTCACTACGGGCCATACAGATTCATAAGTGAATTCTTTCAAACATTTAAAGACAATTGGTTCCAATTCAATATAAATGCTTTGGCAAAATAGATGAGGACAGAATTCTGGCTAACTCTTTCAATGACACCAATATGGTGCTGATACCTAAACCAGGAAGAGTCAAAACAGACAAAGAAAATTATAAACCTATCTTCCTAATGAATATAAATGCAAAAATTTTAAATAAAATCTTAGTAAAGCAATTACAGCAAGTTATCACTAGGATAATATACTGTGATCAAGCAGGATTTATCCCAGGAATGAAAGATTGGTTCATTATTAGGAAAACTATTAGTCTAATTTAATATATCAATAACAAATCTATCAGAAATCCTATGATTATTTCAATAGATGCTGGAAAAGTCTTTGAAAAAATATAGCATGGGGCAGCTAGGTGGCACAGTGGATAGAGCACCTCCCTGGAGTCAGGAGTATCTGAGTTCAAACCTTGCCTCAGACACTTAATAATTACTTAGCTGTGTGGCCTTGGGCAAGCCACTTAACCCCATTGCCTTGCAAAAACTAAAAAAAAAAAAAAAAAAAAAAAAAAATATATATATATATATATATATATATATATATATATATATAGCACCTACTATATACACCTTCCTACTAAAAACACTAGAAAGCATAGAAATAAGTGGATTGTTTCTTAGAATGATAAGCAGTATGTATCTGAAAACATCAACAAACATTTTATGCAATGGGATTAAGCTAGAGGTATTCCCAATAAGATCAGGGTGAAACAAGGATGCCCATTATCACCACTACTATTCAAAATTATGTTAAAAATCTTAGCTTCATCAGTAAGAGAAGAAAAAGAAATTGAAGGAACTAGCATTGGGAAGAAAGAAACAACTCTTACTCTTTGAAGATGACATGATCCTAAAAAAATCATATAAATTGTAGGATATAAAATAAACCCTCATAAATCCTCGGCATTTCTATATTTGACTAGCAAGTCACAGCAGTAAGAGCTAGAATGAGAAATCCCATTCAAAGTAATTTCAGACAATATAAAATACTTGGGAGTCCACCAGATTCAGAAATTGTATGAGAACAACTACAAAACACTTCTCTCACAAAGAAAATGAAATTTTAAAAAGTGGGCAAATAGCAACTGCTCATGGATAGGCCAAGCTAATATAATAAAAATGACAATTCTACCTAAATTCAACTACTTATTTAGTGCCCTACCAATCAAAATTCAAAAAAAAAATTCTTCAATGAGTTAGAAAAAATTGTAAGTAAATTCATATGGAGAAATACAAAGTCAAGAATTTTCAGGAATTTAATGAAAAAAAAATTTGCAAAAGAACGTGGTTTAGCCCCTACCCTACCAGATCTAAAATTGCATTATAAAGCATCAATCATCAAAACTGTCTGGTATTGACTAAGAAACAGAGTGGTGGATCAGTGTAATAAACTAGGTACAAAAGTGATAGCAGGAAATGATTATATCAAATAGCAAATCTGCTATTTGGTAAACGCAAAGTGTCCAGCTATCGGGATAAAAGCTTTCTCTTTGATAAAAGCTGTTGGGAAAATTGAAAGTTAGTATGGAAGAACCTTGGATTAGATCAATATTTCACACCATATACCAAGAAAATATCAAAATGGATACAGAATTTAGACATAAAAGACAATATTATAAGCAAACTAGAAGATCAAGGAATAGTTTACTTGTCGGATCTATGGAAAGGGAAGCAGTTTATGAGCAAGGAAGAGATGGAGAACAAAATTAAAAACAAACTGGATAATTTTGATTGCATTAAATTAAAAAGCTTTTGCACAAATAAAGCCATTGTGTCCATGATCAAAAGATAAGCAAAATTGGGAAATAATTTTTACAACTAGTATTTCTGACATAGGACTCATTTCTAAAATATATCACAGGAACTTCCATTCATAATGATGGAGAGAAGACAGTCACAGTGCTAAACTCCTGATCTTCCCTCATAAATAATATGAAACAAACCTCTTAGAAATCCAATCAGCAAAACCCAGAAAGAAAAGTTAGGAGAAGAACCTCAACCTCAGGATTTATCTTCCAATCTTGGGTGAGTCAAGGTGCAGGGGGTGGACTTTGCCAGGAGCATGTGGGGATCTGGGAGCCTGGATTAGCTGCAGATTAACCTGGTTAGCAGCCGGCTTGGAGCCCAGGAGCCTGAGGGTCTGAGAACAGACTGGCTTGATCAGCATCAGAGTTAGGGTCTGGTCAACTGTGGGGGCTTGGGTCAACTAGGGGGCAGAGGCATTGGTGTTGGCACTGACCCTTGGTAGCTTGTCAGCAGGGTTAGAAGAGAGTTCTGGTGTGGGAGAGCTGCAGACATTGCTCCCTGTTCTCCTCTGGTCTGGAAGAACTCAGAGTCCTTATCTTCATTTCAACTGAAGCCTCTTCCCAGAAAAACATAATCACAGATTACCTCTGCCACAGGCTAAGGCCCAGCAGCAGAACCACTTCAGCTGACAATAAGGAAAGTAACTACCTCACCCCAGAGTATAGCCCCCCCCCCCCCATTGATTGAAGACAAATGTAATTAACAGTTTCCTCCCTCTAGGCCAAGGGAGAGGGCCTCAATCAAAGTCAAACATACTCCAGAAAAATCAACTATCACCCCCTACTGGCAAACTGGAGACATAACACTCAGTGAGTAAACCCTCTAGGTATCCCAACACCAAACCTCTGTGAACCATCCCTTCCCCAACACAAAGTCTTAGTAAAATGAAGAAAGACCAGTGAAAAGCAGAGTCCATAGAAAAATTCTTGGAAGGAAAAGACCCTAATTCAGAGAGACCTAGAACCTCTGAGGATAATATGATCTGGTCTCCAGAACAGAAAGACCTTCTTGAGGAAATAAGGAAGGAGTTTGAAAATCATTTGGAAAATTTGGGAAAAGAGTCCCAAGTGATTAACAAATTCCAATAAAAAAAATCAATGGAAAATATGAAAAGGAAATAATTCTCTCAAAAATCTCAATTGATCAAATAGAAAACTCTTTCAAAAATAGAACTGACCAATTGGAAAATTCTTCTCTAAAAAAAAGAATGGAGTCTGTGGAAACTAATGACTTCATGAGACTTCAAGAAAATATTAAACAAAATTAAAAAATAGAAAAAAATAGAAGAAAATGTAAGCTAACTCATCAGCAAAGCCACTGAACTCAAGAATAGGTCGAGAAGGGACAACCTGAGAATTAGAGGTCTTTTGAAAACATTGAAGAGAAAAAATGCCTAGGCTTAATATTACATGATTTAGCAATAGAAAATTGCCCTGATATCATGGAATCAAGAGGCAAAATAGTTACTGAAAGAATACATCGATGATACCCACTATAAAGAAATCATAAAATGAAAACAAATTTCAGAACTATTAGATAAAACAAAAAATCCTCCAAGCAGCCAGAAAGATATAATTTAAATACCCAAGGAGCCACAGTAAGTATTATGCTGGGCCTGCTATATCAACATTAAGGGATTGAGGGGCCTGAATGAGTTATTTCAAAGAGCAAGGAAGCTTGGAATGCAGCCAAGAATCCACTATCTGATAATGCCAAGCCTTCTCTTTCAGGGGAAAAGATGGATATTTAATGAAATGGAAGACTTCCAACAATTCCAGATGAAAAAACCCAGAGCTAAATAGAAAATCTGGACATCACATAGAAGGTTCAAGAGACACATGAAAAGGTAAAAAAAAGGGGGGTGTAAAGAAAAAGAAACTGCTATCCAATAAGATGAAACTGGCTATATCCCAGCATGGGAAAAATATCTTCATAACTCTTGAGAATTATAACTCTATTAGAGAGAATATACTTAGCCAGAAGTGATGGATACTCAGGATTTTCTAAGACTCAGAATGATTTAAAAACACTTCCTGCTTTAAAAGGGGGATAGGAAGGAGATGGGAGGAGGGAAGGGATTGACTGGGTAAATCCCATTACATTAAGAGGTACAAAAGACCTATTGTAATAGAGGGGAAGAAGGGACGAGATGAAAAACATGCAAAGCTTCCTCTTATCAGACTTGGCTTAAAGTTAACTTACTCAAAAAAAAAAACCTAGGAAAAAAGTTAACTTACACACACACACACACACACACACACACACACACACACACACAGTTAACTTAAAAAAAATCTTACCTTTCAATTATTAAAAGGGGAAAAGAAGAGGAGGGAATGGATACAGAGAAGGGGAACAAAAGGGTTATTAACAGAAGGAAGGGAAGGGAAAAGGGAAAAAGGGAAAAGGGAAAGAAAGGGGAGGGGTGGATATAGGAGGGCAGACACACTGAAGGGGATGGTATTCAGAAACAAAATATTGGGCAATATGGATAAAAGGGAGGAAATACAAACAGAGGGAAGATAGCATGAAGGGCACTAAAGAGTAAGTAATTATAACTTTGCATGTGAATGGGATGAACTCTTCCTTAAAACATAAGCAAATAGTAGACTAGATTAAAAACCAGAATCCCACAATATGCTGCTTACAAGAAACTCATTTAAAGCAGAGAGATACATATAGAGTAGAGGTAAAAGGTTGGAGCAAAATGTATTTTGCTTCAGCTGAAGTGAAAAAAGCAGGGGTAACAATCCTTAACTCAGACAAAGCAGCTGCAAAAATAGATAGCATTAAAAGATATAAGGAAGGAACCTTTATCCTCCTAAAAGGTAGCATAGACAATAAAGTAATTTCAATACTGAATATGTATGCATCCAATGGGATAAAATCCAAATTCTTAGAGGAGAAGCTGAAAGAACTACAGGAAGACTTAGACAGCAAAACTCTACTAGTAGGAGACTTCAACCTCCCGCTCTCAGATTTAGGTAAATAAAATCATAAAATAAACAAGAAAGAAGTAAAGGAGGTTAATAGATTGTTAAAAAAAATCTGGATATGATAGCCATCATTGAACTCCCTAAGAAAAAGTCTCCAAAGCCCTGATGGATTCACAAGTGGATTCTACCAAACATTTAAGGAACAATTGGATCCAATTCTATATAAACTCTTTGGAAAAATAGGGGAAGATGGAATTCTGTCTAGCTTTCTATGACATCAATATGGTGCTGATACCTAAACCAGGAAGAGTTAAAACAGAAAGAAATTATAAACCTATCTCCCTGATGTATATAGATGAAAAATCTTAAATAAAGTCTTAGCAAAATAATTACAAGTTATCACTAGGATAATACATTTTGACCAAGTAGAATTCATTCCAAGAATGAAGGGTTGGTTCAATATTAGGTACACTGTTAGTATAATTAATTATATCAACAGAAAAGCTGTCAGAAATTATGTGATTATATCAATAGATGCTGAAAAAGGTTTTGAAAATATACAGCACCCAGTCATACTAAAAATACTAGAGAGTATTTTCTAAGGACTGTTCCTTAGAATAATTAGCAGTATCTATCTGAAACCATTAACAAGCATTATATTCAATAGGGAGAGGCTAGAGGCATTGCCAATAAGATCAGGGGTGATACAAAGTTGTTCATTATCATCACTACTATTCCATATCACATTAGAAATGTTAGCTTCAGCAATAAGAGAAGAAAAAGAAATTGAAGGAATTATAATTGGGAAAGAAGAGACAAAACTCTTACTCTTTGCAGATGACATGATGGTATACCTAGGGAATCCCAAGAAATCATCCAAAAAACTACTAGAAACAATTAGCAACTTTAGCAAAGTTGTATGATATAAAATAAGCCCTCACAAATTCCCAACTTTTCTATACATGACTAGCAAGATACAGCAGGAAGAGCTAGAAAGAGAAATCCCTTTCAAAGTACCTGCAGACAGTATAAAATACCTGGGAATCTATTTGCCAAGGCAGACTCAGAAACTTTTTGAAAACAACTATAAAACACTTCTCACACAAATTAAATCAGATTTAAATAACTGGGCAAACATCAACTAATATAATAAAAATGACAATTCTACCAAAGCTAAGCTACCTGCTTAGTGCCCTATCAAAGGTCCAAAAAAAACTTACTTTAACAAGTTGGAAAAGTTGTAAGTAAATTCATATGGAGAAATAAAAAGTCAAGAATTTCCAGGGATTCAATTAAAAAAGTGCAAAAGAAGGTAGGTTAGCCTTACCAGATCTAAAATTATAATATAAAGCATTGGTCCTCAAAAGTGTGTGGTATTGGCTAAGAAATAGAGTCATGTATCAGTGGAATAGTGCAATAGCAGGAAATTATTATAGTAATATTCTGTTTGATTAACCCAAAGAGTACAGCTATTGGGATAAAAATTCTCCCTTTAATAAAAATTGCTGGGAAAATTGGAATTTAGTATGAAAGAAACTTAGATTAGACCAACACCTCACACCCTATACCAAGAAAAGATCAAAATGCTACAGGATTTAGGTATAAAAAAATATTATGTGCATACTAGAAGATCAAGGATTAGTTTGCCTGTCAGATCTATGGAAAGGGAAACAGTTTATGACTAATGAAGAGATGGAGAACATCACTAAAAACAAACTAGATGATTCTGATTACATTGAATTAAAAAGCTTTTGCACAGACAATACTACTGTAATCAAGATCAACAGAAATGTAGTAAACTAGGAAATAACCTTTACAACTACTATTTCTGACAAAGGACTCATTTCTAAAATATACAGAGTACTGAGTCAAACTTAAAAAAAAAGCCATCACCCAACTGAAAAATGGTCAAAGGATATGCAAAGGAAATTTACAGATTAGAAGATCAGTGCTATCCAAACTCATATAAAAATTACTCTAAATCATTAATTATTAAAGAAATGTAAATTAAAGCTTCTCTGAGGTACCACCTCATACCTCTCAGACTGCCCAATATGGCCAGAAAGGACAATGTTCATTGTTGGGAGTGTTGTGGGAAATCTGGGACACTAATACATTGCTGGTGGAGCTTTGAACTGATCCAACCTTTTCAGAGAGCAATTTGCAATTATGCCCAAAGGGAAATAAAAATGTACATACCCTTTGACCCAGCAATACCACTATTGGGTCTATACCCTGTAGAGATCTGAAAAATTGTAAAATCATCACTTGTGGGGCACTAGGTTGCCCAGTGAACAGACCACTGACCCTGGAGTCAGAAAGTCCTGAGTTCAAATTCAGCCTCAGACTTTTACTAATTACCTAATTATGTAACCTTGTGCAAATCACTTAACCCATTTGCCTTGCAAAAAAAAAAAAACCTAAAAAAAATCACTTGTACAAAAGTATTCATAGCAGCTCTGTTTCTTGTGGTAAAGAATTAGAAATTGAGTTAATGTCTATCAGTTGGGGAATGGCAGAACAAAATCTGGTATATGTATATTATGGAACTCTATTGCTCTATTAGAAGCCTGGAAGAATGGCAATTCAGAGTACCCTGGAAGGATTTGCATGCACTGATGCTAAGCAAGATGAGCAGAAACAAAAGAACATGGGGAAACCTAAGAGCCATATGTGAGTGATGATCAACCTTAATAGACTTGCTCATTTCTTCAGTTCAACAATCAGGGATAGTTTTATGGTATCTGTGATGGAGAATACCATCTATATCCAAAGAAAGAATTGTGGAGTTTAAACAAAGACCAAAGAAAATTTACCTTTAATTGTTTTTTAAAAATCTATCTCATTATGTAATTTTTCTGTCTCTTTTATTTTATTTTTTTCATTAAGATATTAATTCTCTCTCAACAGATTCAATTTTGATCAATGTATACCATGGAACCAATGTAAAGACTATCAGAATGCTTTCTGCAGGGGTTGGGGGAGGGAAGCAAAATTGGGGGGAAATTGTAAAATTCAAAAACTATTAAAAAGAAATCATATTTTTTAAAAAAGTAGAGTACATCTGCTATTTATTGATTATTCTACAATCTCGTCACAATGACCAGTTGTTCTTTTATAATCACACATTTTTAAAAGTTATTTTTTCTGATTCTGATTCATGTTCTTAATTTTTTTAATGTTTTTTTTAAGTTTTCACCTATCATGTATGCATCTATTATTTCCTGAATGAATGTCATTTTAAGTTCTTTAGAGAAAATAATGTTCACATTACCAGACATGATAGGGAGTCCCTGGGAGGAACTGAGTTGGAAACAGAAACAGCAGTAGCCTATTGTTACTGAACACTTGTGCATCTCATGACATTCTCATCACAAACACCATCTTCTATTTACCTAAAAGCAATAAAACTTCTTGAATGAATCCACACAGCAAACAATGGCATCTAATAGACTATGTGATTCTAAGGAGAAGAGAGAGACAGGATATGAGAGTGATAAAGGCATGTTGTGCAGACTGCTCAACTGATCACGGACTCATCCTCTCTAAGCTAAATATTCATATTCAACCAAAGTGGTGGCCCCAAGACAAAAAAATACTAAATTGAATACTAAAATTAATATTAAAAGTTTAGAGTATCTCTCTGAGTGGGAGCTATTGCTAACTTCAAGGGAAAACTGAGTCAACAAACAGTTGGCAACAGTGGAGCAGAAAAAGAATGGGCCGCTTTCAGAGATCTGGTATCACATACTAAATATGCTCATCTGGGCCAGAAAACTCGCAAACACCAAGACCAGTTTAATGAAAATGATGGGGAAATACAGAAGCTGCTAAATAAAAAACAAGAACTCCACAGGTTTGACCTCCAGGATAGTTCATTCATTTCTAAAACGGTAGAATTTAATTCAATCAAAAAGTACTAGTGAAACTTAGAGAAATTCAGTCTCTTGGCTCAGTAAGAAGGCAGAAGAAATTCAGTTTTTTGCACAATGACAAACCAAAATGTTTTTGATGCCCTGAAGGCTATTTGTGGGCCAAAAGTATATGATGCATCTTAACAATAGCGACATAATCCTAGAGAAATGGACTGAACACTTCTAGAGTTTTCTTAATAAATCATTGCAGACATCATTGATCATTTATTTCTTGAAACATGCATTACCATATCTAACTCAATATCAGGGATCTGAAATATCCCAAACTGAAAATCTATGGAACTGTTTTGCTACCCTCATTGCTATATGCCTATGAAACCTGGACAATCTACCAGAGTCCTGTAAGGAAACTGAATCATCTTTATTTAAATTGTCTTAGGTCACCAGGCAGAAGGATACTGAAGTACAATATCAATGTTTGTGAAATTCCTGTAGAAAGGGGACCCTGAAATCCTTCTGGGCCCTGAGAAATTCCTTAGAAATATAACTTTGGCTAGGCTCCTTTGGGTCTGAAAATAGACTGATAGGACACAAGGGGTCATGAATATACCATAAAATTGTCTAAAGATTTAGAAAGTACCCTTGTTAGCCTAATTGTCTTGCTGTATCTGTTAAATTCCAGGACTGCCTCCCCCTTCCCCAGATGTGGCTGGAACCATAAGATAGTAAATTTCTGACTCCCTCCATCTCAGAAAATATGTTCAATCATTACACAAAGACACTGACCCCTTCTCACCCCTATCTATATGGAACTCTATGTTTACATATGTATATGTCAAGATAATATATCAAACTGCTGTCTTTGCTTTTCTGTATCTTGCTTGCTTTCAGTACCACCACCCCCAAAACACTATAAAAACTCTATCCCCTGAACACTTAGGTACTGTCTGATTTGGGTACTCAGTCCCCCAGACAGTCCCCGGGAATATTCTCCAACCTTATCAAATTCTGGTCTCCATCTCACTCTTTGGGTACAACAATACCAGACACTGAGGTCCTTTTTAGAGCTAAACTGGCAAGCATTACATCATTACTATAGAGAGTACAATTTTAATGGGCTGAACACTGTGAGAATGCTGTATGCTTGCCAAAAAAAAAAACAAACCCAAAACTATTTTATGGAGAACTCACACAAGGCAAGTGGTAAGAAGAGGAAGCAATAGGTAAGAAGCAAAAGGTAAGAAGAAGCAATATCATGATTTCCTGAAGGTCTCTCTGGAGAACTTCAGAACTGATTGAACAGCATGGAAGACACTGGCACAGGACATCCCAGCCTTCATCAGTGCCCTCATCAATGAGGGTGCTGCACTCTATGAGGAAGGTAGAATTGAAGTAGCTCAAAGGAAACATGATATTCTTAAGTTTAGAGTAAGTACCCAACCTGTGTTAGAGCACTTTGAGCTTTTGTTGGTCTGATCAGCCACAGTAAGACACACTTTAATTTGTCTCAAACATAATGAGGTCATTTTTGTCTTCTTCAGTAACAAAGGACAAGTATTAACCAACTACATACTGCTGCTACTACTACTACTACTACTACTACTATAATAATAGTAAAATGTGTACATTTAAAGAACATATGAATTTAAAGATGAGTGTTTATGTCAGGGATAAATTTGCTGTGATTAAAACAAGTTTTTAATTTTCCCAAAGTTATCCATCCTCCTTTCATTCTATATAATTTAGGGATTAAAAGTTTTTAATAATATTTCCTAGTTCTGATAAAAGTACTGAAGAATTCAAAGTACTGAAAGAATGTGCAGATATAAACACCACGAGTGACTTTTGAGAGGTCATAAAAATTACAAGTTATCACCTAGAACACTTGATGGGATTTCAAGTCAAAAATGTCAAAGGAACAAAATATGAGCAGTAATATCTGGTACATGCCAAGATTCACTAAAGCAACACCAAATAAGAAAGATCTACTATGTTGCTACTTGATAATGGAAATCCTCCCAAGTCCTTTTGCCACTGACAATTAACTTCTTCCTGTGATTAAAGGGCATCAGTGATATGCAAGAAGCAATAAAGAAAGTAATTCCAAAAATTGCCATACCTTAGGTAAGTAATTTAAGACCTTAAGGGTACAGATTTTTTTTCTTTTTCTTTTTTTGTTTTTATACCAATATGGTTATAGGGATATATTACTGGACTGCTATTTAAAAATACAAAAATAAGGGGCTCTGTCAGGAATAGAATGTGCCTAATATGTGCTGAAAAAAGTAGCTTTAGCAAAAGTCTTGCAAATTCAATCAAAGGATACTTAAAGAAGGATGAGAGAGGAAGAAAATTGCCTATAAATATCTTCTCTTCCCCTACCACTTCAAGTTAATGTAATAGAAAATGCTACAATCTTGGCAGAAGAATAATAGTAAAGACACTGCAAAATATATAGGATATAGTACATACAAATAAGGAAGCAACAATAAATCATATCAAAAAGGTCAGTTTTCTTCTATTTTTTAAAAATAGAAAGCTATATTTTCCAGCTATCACTGATATTTGGTAAAATAATCACAAATAAATATGAAAGGTTCATGGAAGTCCTGCTTTATGAAAAAAAACAAACAAACATGATAGATAATGGGGAAGAGAAGGAAACAATGTGAATCAAAACCTCATGCTCATAAATTTGTGTTTTGAAAGAACCTTAAAGATTATCTATTCTGGAAGACTTCATTTTTACAAATGAGAGAAATAAGAACCTTAGATAATATAAGTAGTAAATGGGAACACAGATGATTTGAACCAGTTATTTTGCTTCCAATTCTAGTACTATTTTCCTTATACCATGAATAAATTAAGAAAATGAATCATTTGAGTCAATTTAGAAATCAAAGGAGAAAAGCATGATCAAGACCATGTTAGATGAAGAATAATGAAGGCAGAAATAGAAGTGACATTGTCATCAGAATACAGCATAAAACCTTTGACATAAAGATGAAGTATAGAAGATTGGAAACAGATTATATGATTCACACAATGGCATATTACAATACAAATAAGAAACTTCCACTGAATAGTTAAGTATTTGAAAAAAAGATACTGTGATTAAAATGAACTACACTTTCAATAAAAGTTTAATGTAACAGTAAAAATATCTAGTGGAATTTTACATTGAATTAGGAGAGACAAAGTGATCAAAATAGAACAAGACAAGATTTTTCATATTCCTCATCACCAAAGATTTTGCAACCAGAGGGTTTAATAATTATATCCTTTAATTTAATTTAATTTAAGTAATTTTTATGATATTTATTAAGATAAATGACTATTTTAATGCAATCCAATCCCAAGCTTGTATCACTGAACTGACAAGTAAGAACTGATCAAGAATATTTAGTGGAAATTGATAGAACTTATTTGCAATAACTTTGTAATTAATTTTAGGATTGAAGTAGAAAAATGATGTGAGAAAAACAACATTAAGTGATTGGATGGTCAGATAAATACAGTATAGTAATATCCTCTAACTATAGTGCTTTTATTTACACACACACACACACACACACACACACACACACACACATACATATATATGTGGGGGGGATTTTCTTTTAATACAATAATGACTGGTTCCAACTGACCTTGTAAAATTAGCCCAGAGGTTGATTAACATAAATGACAGAGAATTAAAAATATTTTAAAAATAAGATGACCCAAAAATACTCTATCTATATGGAAGGGGATAAATTTATGACCAAACAAGAATTAGTGTATATTATAAACAGCAAAATGAATGGTTTTGAATATGTTAAATTAAAAAGTTTTTGCACTAAATAAAAACAATGCTATCAAAATTAGAAGGAAAGCAGAAAACTGAGAAGGAATCTTCTCAACCAGGAGTTCTGATAAATTCTGATAAATCCTTAAAAATATTTAGAGATTTGCATCAAATTTATAAGGTTATAAGTCATTCTCCAATTGATAGTCAAAGTATATTAATAGACAGTTTTCAAAGGAAGAAATTAAAGATATGTATGGATATAGATATATATCATATGAAAAAATGCTCCAAATCATCATTGATAAGTGAAATGCAGTGAAATTTCAGATTGGTCAATGTGAGAAAAAGGAAAAATAATCAATGTTGGAGGGGTTGTGGGAGGATTGAGACATTAATGCATTGCTGGTGGAGTTGTGAAATGCACTAAAACTCATACCATATACCCAGAAATTCCAATTCTAGCCTTTATCCAGAAGAAATTATAAAAAAAGTGAAAAGCCCCATATGTTCCAAAATATTCATAGCAGCTCTTTTTGTAGTGGGAAAGAATTGGAAATTGAGGGGATGCCCATCAATTGGGGAATGGCTAAATAAGTTAAAGTACAGGAATACTTTAAAAAATGGTCAGACTCGGGGCAGCTAGGTGGCGCAGTGGATAAAGCACCGGCCTGGATTCAAATATGATCTCAGACACTTAATAATTACCTAGCTG
This sequence comes from Macrotis lagotis, assembly GCF_037893015.1. NCBI lineage: Eukaryota > Metazoa > Chordata > Mammalia > Peramelemorphia > Peramelidae > Macrotis > Macrotis lagotis. The sequence goes on along the minus strand of NC_133663.1, from coordinate 117,447,746 downwards.
TGTGGCCTTGGGCAAGCCTCTTAACCCCATTTGCCTTGCAAAAACCTAAAAAAAAATGGTCAGACTCTAGAGAAGCAAGGAATGAATGACAGGATTTGATGCTGAGCAAAGGGAGCAGAACAAAGAGAACAATGTACATATTAACAACAAAATTGTGAGATGATCAACCTTAATGGAAACAGCTCCTCTCAGCAGTTCAGAGAACTAGGACAACCTTATTAGGTCAGCTATAGACTGTGCTATCCCCAACCAGAGGAAGTAAAACAAAACAAAACAAAAAATAAACAACCTTTCAGAATCTGATGAAAACTTTATAAAAACTATTTTTCATGTATCTCTTTCCCTTAATCTTAATTTCTTAGTCCAAAAATGACTAATCTGTAAACATGTTTATCAAAAATATGTTTATCCAATACTAACTTGACTGTTAGTCACTGAGAGGAGAATGAAAGGAAATTTTGTAAATTAAAAAATATACATGTGCATATGAATAAAAAAATAAAAGATAAGTAAAAGAATTGGAAAAAATGAATCTAAAAAAGCAGATGACTTTGGCCCTAATCCTAATAAATTTTAGAAAATTTGGACTGAAAGCATAGAAGTAAGGAAAATAATTTGTCTTTAAACACTTAAAACAGAGAAAGATAGCATTGTACTTTTAGCTTTTAAGGTTCATGATTTAAAGACAGAGAGGCATATAATGGTTTTAATACCTCAGGTGAAAAAGATAATAAGAGTTTGAGTATACAGAAGAAAGATGTCCTCCAATACAGAATTCCCTCAGGAGAAAATGTTAGGCTCCATTTAGACTAAGAGTTAAAAAGGATAAAAATGAACATAGATGTAAAATTGTGTTTCATCACTACTGATTGAAAAATAAATAAAAAGCTTTATTTATTCCTTAGGGAATCATTCTCTTCAAAAAGAGACTATACAGTGGCCTTAAATGATTGAGACTTGGGAGCTTTTCAGAGAAATGTAAAAGGAAACTTAAATTGTATAAATTTCTTAAACAATAAGATGATCAATAGATATTTTCTCCAGATCTTAATAATTCAGAAAAGCAAGAAAAAAAAAAAAACAGAGAAAAGGACTTATGTACCAGGGATAGAGTTATAATAGTGGACAAAGAGGTAAAGAAAGCAAGTAACCCAACAAAAGGAGAATGATAAATCCTTACTAAGCACCCCAAATGAACTCTATCTTCTACTATGATGCACAAACACACCCAACAACTTTTTTCTTTCTGTTTGGCATAAAGGATAATTAGATAACAAATGAAGTATAAAAAAGACAAGAAAATAAAAGTTAAACCATTTGTAAAGGGTAGCATACAAGAAAATGGAAAAGGAAGAGAAGATCTTGTGGGAATCAGATTCCACCATAGAAGATTAAGGAAAAATAATAAACTAACTTAAAAGTGAAGAAAAAAAATTCAAATTAAAAACACTAGAGATTTAAATACAATAAAATATAAACCAAATCTCATAAATTTAAATACAAATGAGTTAAACAATCCAATAAAGTGAAAGACTTTGACATATTGGAAAAAGAAAACAAACTTGAAATCTGTAACTTATAAGAAACAACTATAAGAAGGAACATAAAACAATATCATTAAAAAGATTTTTTTAATCCTGCTAAAAAGAGAGAAAACAGTTTTAAATGCCTATTATGTGGCAAAATCTATCAAATCTATCAAAGTCAGATGATCATCACAACAACCCTGGGAGGTAGGTGATATTATCATTCTCACATACCATTTTGAGGAAGCCAAAACAACTTCAATTACATGACTTGCTAAGGATGACAAAGTTAGTTAGTATTTAAGGCTGAATTTGAATGTTGGACTTACAATAAAAAAAGACATCCTACTACTCCCAGGATGATTTCACTAAATTAAAAAAAAGACTAATTAAGTCTTTGATTAACTACAGCATTCTCCAATGCTAAAATAAAAATAAAACATATATAAATGTATAAATATTGGTATAATGTGATTTTCTTAGTAGAATTTAAAGTTTCTTTCTAAAACAGACAGGATCCAAAAATTACTTTAATGAGTTAGAAAAAGTTGTAAGTAAATTCATTATGGAGAAATAAAAAGTCAAGAATTTCTAGGAATTCAATGAAAAAAAAGTGCAAAAGAAGGTGGCTTAGCCTTTCCAGTTCTAAAATTATATTATAAAGCATTGGTCCTCAAAGGTGTGTGGTATTGGCTAAGAAACAGTTGTGTATTAGTGGAATAGACTAGGTATAGCAGGAAATTATTATGGTAAGCTGCTGTTTGATAAACCCAAAGAGTCCAGCTATTGGGATAAAATCTCTCTTCCATAAAAATTGTTGGGAAAATTGGAAATGAGTATGGAAGAAACTTAGATTAGAGCGACACCTCATACTGTATACCAAAATAAGGTACAAATGGATACAGGATTTATATATAAAAAACAATATTATAGGAAAATAGAAGATCAAGGAGTAGTTTACCCGTCAGATCTATGGAAAGGGGAACAGTTTATGGCCAAGGAAGAGATAGAGAACATCATGCAAAAAAACTAGATAATTTTGACTACTTTAAATTAAAAAGCTTTTGCACAGACAAAACCACAGTAACTAAGATCAAAAGAAATGTAGTAAATTGGGAAAACATTTTTTGCAACTAGTATTTCTGACAAAGGACTCATTTCTAAAATATACAGGGAACTGAGTCAAATTTTCAAAAAAACAGGTCATTCCCCAATTGACAAATGGTCAAAGGATATGCAAGGCACTTTACAGCTGAGGAAATCAAAGCAGCCCATAGTCATATGAAAAATTGCTCCAAATCATTACTTATTAGAGAAATGCACATTAAAACATCTCTGATATGTTTTGGCCAATATGACCAAAAAGGACAATGATCAATGTTGGAAGTGATGCAGGAAATCTGGGACACTAATACATTGTTGATGGAGCTGTGAACTCATCCAACCTCTCTGGAGAGCAATTTGAGATTATGCCCAAAGGGCAACAAAAATGTGCATACCCTTTGACCCAGCAATGTCACTATTGGGTCTACTATACTGTGAAGAGATTATTAAAAAGGGTTAAAAACATCACTTGTATAAAAACATTTATAGCAGCCCTGTTTGTGGTGGCAAAAGATTGGAAATTAAGTGTATGTCCGTCAATTGGGGAATGGTTTAAACAAACTGTGGTATATGTATGTCATGGAACACTATTGTTCTATTAGAAATCAGAAAGGATGGGAATTCAGAGAAGCCTGGAAAGATCTGCATGAACTGATGCTGAGCAAGATGAGCAGAATCAGAAAAACATTGTACATCATAACAGCAACACAAGGGTGATGATCAACTTTAATGGACTTGTTCATCCCTTCAGTGCAACAACCAGGAACAATTCTGAGCTATCTGCAGTGGAGAATACCATCTTTATCCAGAGAAAGAATTGTAGACTTTGAACAAAGCCCAAAAACTATTACCGTCAAATTAGCAAAAAAATATTTTATTATTATATAATTTTGCTATCTCATACTTTATTTTTCTTCTTTAAGGATATAATTTTTCTGTCATCACATTCAACTGAGTTTAATGTTTGACATGGGACCAATGTAAACACTAACAGAATGCCACCTGTGGGGGGTGGGGGAGGGAAGAAAGAATGGGGGGAAAATTATAAACCTCAAAATAAATAAACTCTTTCTTTGCCACTAAAAAAAAGGGTTGTTATGAATATTTTGGAATATGTGGAACTGCTCCCACTTTTTATGAATTCTTCTGGACATAGGTCAATAATAGTTCCATATTGTTCTCTAGAAAGGTGGGATTCAGTTACAACTCCACCAGCAATGCATCAGTGTCCCAATCCTCCCACTACCTCTCTAACATTGAATATTTTCCTTTTTTATCATCTTGGCCGATCTGATAGTTGAGAGATGATATCTTATGGTTGTTTTAATTTACATTGTTCTAATCAATAATGATTTGGAGTATTTTTTTGCATATGATTTATATATATATATATATATGTACATATATCTTTAATTTCTTCATTTGAAAACTGTTTATTCATATAAATTGGAGATACACCAAATTATAAATGAATATGACCTAAGTACAAAAGATCATAGCATGAAAAAATTAGAAGAGGAGCTATCTAATATATCTCCCATAATTACGAGGATGATCAAGACTATATTATAAAAGATAAAATAGATCTTTTTGTCTCCAAGGAATTTAAAGATCATTGAGCAAAACATAAGAATGATAAAGAATAAGAAGGAAAGTGGTTTACTGAGGAAGATATTTGAATTAAAGTATTTCTTTATACCATGATAGTAAAGAAGATAGACATATATCAGAATTAAATGTGATCAAAATCCAGTCCATGCTATACATGATCAAGGATTCAAAAAAAAACAGTTTCTTGAAAGAAGTATTATAAATATTTAAGAAGCTTATGCAAGAATGTGCAAAATCATTATCAAATGTACAACAACAGAAAGAAAAATCCTAAGATTTTACTTCACACACACAAAAGAATTGCAAAGGTGAAAAATATAGCAACTGTCAATGTTGGAGTGGGATTTTCAAAAAAAATTTTAGATAGAAACATTAAAATATTTAAAGTATTTTTTTTGTGGAAGTAAAGAATTGGATATGCTATGGATATTAATTGTCATAAAACAATCAAATTAAAAAAGGTATCACATCATATCAAACTATGCCATATTTCATATCATATCAGCCCATTACATTTCATATCATATTATAAGAATAAATACCAACAGTCTTGAAAAGATAAATCAAAATGTGATGAACAGCATGGGAGCAGAGGTAAGAAAGAGGAGAGAAGCCAGAAAATTGCTAGTATCCTCTGCAGTTTCCTTCAAAGACAACATAAAATCAAGCATATAAATAAACATTGGAATGACAGAACCCACAAAAAGATACAGTGGAACAATTTCCCAGGTTTGGAAGAACTTCAGGAAAGGACTACATCACAGGGATGGAGGGGGGGGCACAGTCCAGCCTAAAGCTGGGTCTGGACATGCCTCTGAGGTTGGTACATCACAAAAGAGCAACCAAGGCCCCTCTGCCTCAGCTTAACAAAACATCAACCAAACCATCACCAAACAGAAGGCTTAGAAAATGGTGAGACCCAAAGCCTTGACCCAGTGGGCATTTTTAAACCTGACAACCCCAAATCATTGGGCCAGGTACCAGCAGTCTAGAAAGTCAGTGACCAGGCCTCTGCTCTCCAGAATGAGAAGTTTAGGACAGTGCAAGCTGTGCCCAAGAAGCAGAGCTTAACTTTAAAAAAAATGAAAAAAAAAATAAAAAATTGTACTGCACATGGAAACCTACTATGGCAACAGGGAAAATCAAAATGTGAACTCAAAAGAAGAAAAAGTCAATCCCTACATGGGAAGCCTCAAAGAGAAAAATAAATTTGTCTGAAACCCTTAAATTCCTCTTAGAACACCCCATACAAAATTTTTTTAAATCAAGTAAAAGAGGCAGAAGAAAATTTCAGAATAGAAAGAAGAGATTTGCAGGAAAATTATGTTTAAAAAAGAGTCAACAGTGTTAAAAAGAAAGCACAAACATTGACTGAAGTAAATAATTCCTTAAATGGAATTCCTTAGATGGAAAAAAAATATTGTTCAAAAAACAAAAGGAAACACAAAAACAAAGTGAAGAAAATGATTCCTAAAAATTAGAATTTGTCAAATGGAAACTATTGAGTCAATGAGATATCAAAATTAATTCTAAAAAAAAATCAAAAGATTGAAAAAAATGAAAAATGTCAATTGCCTCATTGGAAAAACAACTGATCTGGAAAATCAATACAGGAGAGATATTTTAAGAATTATTGGACTCTTTGAAAGCCATGATCCGAAAAAAAAAATACTTGGACAATATCTTTCAAGAAATTATCAAATAAAACTGAAAAATATTCTAGAACTGGATGGAAAAATCATCATTTCAAGAATGTACAGAATCAGCATAATCTTTCAGGGCAAATGTTGAAAATGATGAACATTCAACAAAATAGGTGACTTTTATACCTTCCTGATAAAAAGACCAGAGCTAAACAGAAAATTCAATCTTTAAATGCAAGAATCAAAATATTGCCGCTGGGATTTCAGGCAACCAGAAATGGAGAAACAAGGGTCTCAGAGAGAGGTATGAATTTACATGTACTTTGGGGATTTTATGAAATATAGCAAAGTATGCAGGTTAAAACAACTTTTCCTCCTGAAGTGTCAACAAGCGCTTTAGAACAGGGTGAATAATAAAAGGTTAGGCTTGGTAGACTAAGACTGAGAGGGAGATAAAGAGAGGCAGGGATAAAGACAATCAGAGAACTAAATGGGCCATAAAGAGAGAGAGAGGATCCCTGAGCAGAGGTCCAGCTCAGGTTTTATAACCTTGTTCTTTATCTGGGCACTGAGGACAAGAGTGGGCAATCCCACCACTCCCACCCCACCCCTGCTTATGTCTGAAACCAGGTATAGAAGACTAGGGGTTGGGAATGAGGAGACAGGATATGAATTTTACATTAAACAATGAAACAATATTAGCCAATTTACATCTCAAGTGCAAAGAGTCTTCTACACTTTAACAAGATTTAAGAGCATTAAAAGATTACAGAAATTAAAAATGAGAATTCTATAATATGCTGCTTGCAAGAAACAAATTAGAAGCATAGAGATTCACAAAGAAAGGCTGGGGTGGGATATATTTTTCTTCAATTGAAATTTAAAAATAATCAGAGGAAGCAAACTTAATCTCAGACAAAGCAAAGGAAAAAAATGAATGTAATTTAAAGATATAACAAGGAAATTACATCTTGCTAAAAAGATATGATAGACAATGAATTAATATCAATACCAAATAAATATGCACCAAATGTTATAGTGTTCCAAATTTTTAGAGGAGAAGCAAGATACAGGAAGATAAAGACAGCAAAACTATACTAGTAGGGGACTGCAACATCTCTATCAAAATTAGAAAAATTTACCAAAAAAAATAAGCAAGAAAGATGTTAAGGAGGTGAATAAAGTTTTAGAAAGATTAGAAATGATAGGTCTATTAGAGAATAGTAAATGGCAACAGAAAGGAATAAAAATATTTCCTCCCAGTGATACATGGCACCTACATGAAGTGACCTTGTATTCGGAAGGAAAAATAAATGTCACAATCAAATTCACAAAGGCAAAAATATTAAATGCACCTTTCTCAGATCATAATGTAAGAAAGATTATGAATATGGAAAAATTGTAAACTGAATAATCTAATCATCAAGAATTAGTGAGTCAAACAACAAACCATAAAAACAATAATTACATCAAATAGAGAGACAATAATTAAACCACATAATAAAGCTTATGGGATGCAGTCAAAGCAGTGTTTAGGAGAAATTTTATATCAATGCATGCTTGAGTAGATTAGAGGAAAGAGGCAACTAATGAATTGGGCATATAAGTAAAAAAAACTAGAAAAATAAATTAAAAAACCCCAATTAAATAAAAAAATAAGAAATTCTGGAAATCAAAGGAGAGATTGATAAAACTAAAAGTAAGAAAAATAACTATAAAACTAATATAGAAAACTTAGTTGGTTTTGTGGAAAAAGAACAATTAAATAGATAAACCTTTAATTATTTTGATTTTTTAAAGAGAATAATTAAATTAACATAAATAATCATAAATAAAAGGAGCAAATTCACCCAACTGGTTGCCAATAAGCCAGACAGTCTAAATAAAATGGATGAATATTTACAAATATATAACATATATATAAATATTCATAAATATATAAATTGTACATATTAATAGGAAAGGAAAAGCATAATTTAATAATCCTATTTCAAACAAAGTAATTTTTCAAACCATCTATGAATTCACTAAGGAAAAATCTCTAGGGCCAGATGGATTCACAAGTGAATTCTACCAAGTACTTCCAGGACAATTATTTCCAATGATATATAAACTATTTTAACTTAAATAGGCAAAGAAAAATATAGGCAAATTCCTTTTATGACTCAAATACGGTGCTAATACCCATATCAGAAAAAACTAAAACAAAGAATGAAAATTTTAGACCAATCACCCTATACTATATTGTTGTAAAAATTTAAATATAATATTAGCAAAGAGAATACAAAAAAGTTATCATTGGAATAAATGCAGATATAGTTCATTATTAGGAAATTAATTAACATACTTGGTGATAGTAATTAAAAACTAAGAAATAATATAATTATCTCAATAGATGCTGAAAAAGTCTTTGGCAAAATGTAGCATACATGTCTATTAAAATACTAGAGAACTTATGAATAAAGCTAGCATTTTTAAAAAATAATAAACAACATCTATCTAAAACAATTAACAAACATTATATGTAATGGGGATTAGCTTGAAATATTCCCCATAATATTAAGACTGAAATAAGAAAGCCTGTTATTTCCATTGTCATTCAACAGTACACTAGAAATATTAGCTTTAAGCAATAAGAGAAGAAAAAGAAATCGAAGAAATTAGAATGGGAATTGAAAAAGTAAAACCCTTACTCTTTGAAGATGATATGATGATGTACTTAGAGAATCCAGAGGAATTCACTAAAAAACCTACATGCAATAGTTAACAATTTTAGCAAAACTGAAGAATATAAAATAAACTCACATAAATCATTTCTATTTATTACCAACAGTCCAACAACAAAAAGATAAGAGAATTTCCATTTAAAATAATTGAAGACTATTTAAAATATTTGAGTATATCTCACAAGAAAAATGCAGGAATTATTTAAACACAATTATAAACCACTTTTCAAGCAAATAAAATCAGACTTTAACAATTAGAAAAATGTCAATTTATCTTGTGTAGACTAATATAAGAAAAATGATAATTCTGCCTAAATTAATCTAAATTTTCTATTTAATACTAATCAAACTGCCAGAAATTATTTTATAGAGTTGGAAAAACTAATGATGACAGTCAGGAGGAAGAAAAAAGTTGAAGAATACCAAGTTAATTAATAAAAAATAAGCAAAGGAAAGTAGTCTAGCCATACTAGATCTAAAATTTAATTGTGTCATTATTAGGGCAGCCAGATGACACTGTTGATAGAGTACCTCCCTGGAGTCAGGAGGACCTGAGTTCAAATTTGACCTCAGACACTTAATAATTACTTAACTGTATGACTTTGGGTAATCATTTAACCCTACTTTCTTGCAAAAAAAAAATACAGGGGGAGAGAGAGAGAGAGAGAGAGAGAGAGAGAGAGAGAGAGAGAGAGAGAGAGAGAGATAAATTGTTTAGTAATGGTTAAGAAATAGAGTGATAGACCACAGAAGTAGATCAGGTACAAAAGAAACAGTAGTAAATGACCACTGTATTCTACTTTTTGAGAAACCCAAAGATTTTAGTTTCTGAGATAAGAAATTACTATTTGATGAAAAGTACTGACAAAATGGAAAATAATATGGCAGAAACTAGGCTTAAACCAATACTTCAAACCCAGGTCCAAAATAAGACCAAAATGGTACATCATTTAGACATAAAGAGTGATATCAAAAGCTAATGGGAAAACAAAGAATAGTTTACAATTCACTTCTATTGAGATTGGACAGATTTAGGGCAAGAGATAGAAAACTATTTAAAATACAGACTGGATAATTTTCAATACATATTTCTTTAACACAAATGTCTAGAAATTCACCTTTCACATGAAGTCCCATTTTTAATAAGAAAAAATTAGAGCACAGAATTTTGGTAGACCATGATTGACCTTTCACTTTGATTCCTTTAATCAAATCAATTGAGCAACTGAAAAGGGTGTTTAGAAATGACTCCTTAATCGTAACAAAACAAAAGATTGTTGCTTAATCCCATCAAGCACTACTCCAGAAATACTTTTGTTTTGAAGGTCTTTTGGACTCTCTTTTTGATGGAATGTTCCCTCCACCTTTTCCCACCTTGCTCATGCCTTATCCTATATTGGGGGATCTTACCCTTCTCTAATTGGACAAGGTAGGTGACATTTCAAGTTTCACCTTTTAATAATGTCTTATTTAGTTACTTTTTATTTTTTATTTTTTTTATTTTTAGGCTTTTTTTTGCAAGGTAATGGGGTTAAGTGGCTTGCCCAAGGCCACACAGCTAGGTCATTATTAAGTGTCTGAGGCCCGATTTGAACTCAGGTACTCCTGACTCCAGCACCGGTGCTCTATTATGCCACCTAGCCACCCTCAACAAGGTTATTTAAAGACAACAGTAGACTTCCATTTTTTTTTTGGGGGGGGGGGTCTTATTCTTTAAATAGACTCTCCCTTATGCAAAGTGTGTGACTTAGAGAAATGTGAAATAATGTGCTTGTTAACCTAATTTTGTTTTGCTTTCATTATCTCTGGTAAAGTTTGTCCCTGATTAGGAGAAATTCTGGGAAGTTTAACACACACACACACACACACATTTCCAACAGGTCAAAGCTCAGTGAAGACAACTCCTCATTTTAAGGAGTGTTTTTCAAAAAGTATGTTTGTGTGTATATGCATGTATGTGTGTATGTATGTATTTTGTATGTACATATGTACAGACACAGATAACCACATATAAAGTGTAATATGTTCAATTATTTAAAAATAAATACTGTGATTCAAAACAAAGGAAGAAGAAATAAAGAAAGAAAACAAAAGGGGTGAAAAGGAAAGAAGCAAATTGTGTTATTTATTGAATTTCAAAAAAAATTTCAAAAGAGTTTCTTAGGACCAGATTTAAATCTGATCTTTTATGGTTTAGCGAAGAATGAAAGAAATCTAGATCCTACCTTCATAAACCACAACAAACAGTATACATTGCTCTAGGGTTACACATATTTTATCATTATTTATTCAATTTCTTTGAAAAATAGTAATATATGGCAATTTTTGGTTAATGAGTCTTGCTAGTTACTCATGTCATAGGTAATACTTATATTCAGGCACTCTCTGACTACTGATTACTTCCTTACTATCTATAAATATACCTATGTCATCCTCAGGTCCAAAATATCTTCACTGGACCTATCTATCTTAATTAAATATCGTCCTGTGTCTGACTCCCTATTGGGACTAAACTATTTGAAAAAAGCTGTCTATAATTGATACTTCTCATTTTATCCCCCCACCTTAATTCTCCATAATTTGACTTCAAATTCCATCTATTTATCTAAATTTGTTATCATAAATCCATCCTCCATTCTGTTGTCAAATTAGTCTTTCTGAAGTAGAGTTCTGACTGAATCATCGCCCCTCTCAGTCCAATCCAGGGATTCCCTATCACTTTCAAGAAAAATATATAACTCTCTTTTTTTGGAATTCAAAAACCTTCATAACCAAACTCTCTCTGCCTTTTCCAATCTTTTAACATATTACTTTCCTACTGATCTTTGTCAAATTACTAGGAATAAATGGAAATTGAGTTTTCTCCATCATCCACATTTTTGGGAACTTAAAAATAATTGACTGCATTTTACTGCTTATTTCTGTTGAATATTTTAAAGTGAGTGAATCATTTTTTTTTATTTCACAAACCCTTGAAAATATACATAATTAGATCCATTGCATTAGAGTTACTGAGATCTGAATTCAAACTCTGGCTTTGGAAATTTAGTAATTATATAGACCTTAATATAACTGAGTCACTTTCCTCACCATTAAAATGCGAAACTGATAGTTCTTAAATCATAGAACTGTAAAAATCAAATAGAACATTGTCTATGAAGCATTTTCAATCCTAAAATATTCTTATAAACATTAGCTATTTTTTGTTTTTACATAGTTCATGTTTTTATAGGTTAGTTTTGCTTTGTAGACACACTCTTGCATTTCATTATTGTAACTTTTCAAATTAATATTACTAAGTACAACACACTGATGTAGAGAATTGTGAATTAGCAGAAACAAAATCTGTCAAATGGGTGAGATTTTGCCTCCCTTGGACACTGTTGATTGAATGCTGTCTCTGCTTGACCTTGTTGTTTCTATATTATTCCTCATTTCTCCCTTCACCTGACCTTGGCCTGGATGCTGGGGGGAGAAAATAACTTTGTAAAATTGGACATCAAGTACCTTGAGACAGGAAGGACGAGCATGTAGATTGCCATTGGAAGTTACCTGACTCAGAGGTGAAAGACTTCACCCCAAGCACCACTTCTTTCCAGTCTACAATCTTCCTGCTTCCCATCCAGAAGGATGGGCTTTCCTTCCTTAAACCACATGGAACTCCATGGGCTTCACCATGTGGTCTTGTTAACTCAGGCCTCATGGCTGCCTGTCTTTTCTCTTTCTTTCTCTCTTTCTTTCTGCTCTCTTGATCTCTTTCCAGACTTCAGCTGACCTAACAAGATTAATCAGCAATCCACATGGTCTTTTCCTTAAACTCTTCTTAACTTTTCTCACTTCCTTATATGTTGCAACTTCTTTTAATAAATCTCTATTTCCTTTTGCACCTGCAATCATGGATCAAAAGTGTGATTCTTCACAACGAATAATCAAACCCAAGCAGCTACAATATGAAGATTCTTATAAATAAAATCTGCTTTCAATTCTAGTGTTTATAATTAGAAAAAAATGATACTGAAATTCATAATACTACATACAATATGGAACTCTTCTTTCATTATTTTTTTTGTGGGGAATGTTGTTTATAGTAGCTATTAAAGGAACTTTAAATAGTGATAATATCAGGTTCAAGAGAGGATTTAAGTTTCTTTTTTGTTTTAAATATGGCTCAATTTTGTAAAAAACTGATTTTCTTAAAGTCTTGACATATTAGGAAAGCTCATAAGGTGCTTATATTATAAATGAATAATTTCAGCTAAATTCAACAAGTAGCTAAATTCACCAAGTAGCATGATGAATTAGAAAGAACACTGAGCTTGAATCACGTCTATGTCACTTCCTTGGTTCTTTCGTGGGAAAGTCACTTAACCTCACTGGATCTCATTTTCCTTATCTATAAAGTTATGAAATTAAATTATATGACTTTTAAGTTCCCTTCCAAGTTTAAATCTTGCAAAATGTTAATGAGATCACTATTATTGTTCTAATGCAATAAATTATAACCTATTCCTAAACTATTTCAATTAATATACATTGTGTCTATGTTGATTCTAGGTATTGAGTAAGATACAAGATTCATATTGCCCCATTACTTAAGTGGGAAAACAAAACTAATATACCTAATGCAATCATCAACAAAATGAGGCATCAAAATATTAACTGCTGCATTGTGTGAAAATAACAATACCTTATGTAAAAATCCTTAAATAGAATGTCAATCAAAATTCAATATTTTGCATATATACCAGTGATATATCAATAATTCCCTTGGAAGCACTAAAACCATAAAAAAATATGGAATAGCAACTTTACCAAATTATAGTCTAAATTCTAAACTATGATTTGGGTGTGGACTAGTGGATTATGGAGAGCAAGATAAAATCAATAATGCTTCTATTAGGGTTGGCAAATTACAAGTCACCTCATCATAGCAGTCTATAGTGAAAATGTTTAAACAAACACTTCAGGAAAACTACATAGGAATAAAATGCAAAGGAAGAGATAGCAATGCTAATATTTCTGCATTTGAATTGAGAAGAAATGGAATAATAAAGATATTTATTTTGTGCTTCATGAGATTCAACCATATGGTAAAGACATAGGCAAAAAATGACACAGAGTGTGTTAGAATAAAAATGAGTGAATTATCCAACATAATTTAGTCTCCTACATTATTTTATACTATTGAAAATAAGATCAGTGATAAGTATGAAATAACTTATTCATGCCTATTTAAAACATAGAAGTTTAAAACAATACTATTTTTGCTGTATAAGATTTTTGGATAAGTACAAAGCATTATAAATAAATTATAAATTTGAATTTCTTAAATTTAATAATGAAGCAAAATATACTTTATATGTAATTCAAATAATACTTTAAAATCAAATTATATCCTACCTGAACTTGACATAAATAGGCATCACATGGCATAAAATATATAATTGCTCATATCTTCTTTTTAGCGATCTATATCAACCATTTTTGTACTAAATTTTAAAAATCTTAAAGACTGACATTGACCAAATTTCTTATTTCATTTGTACTTAAAAATCAATATTTTAACCAAAAGAATTAAGCATAGGGAAAAAATCTACTCAAGAAAATTAGAAATAAGCACATTATTTTGAACTTGCCTACTAGCCATACTAGTCATTTTCCCTAGTGGCCACTGCCTGAAATCCAGGAGGACATCTTCCTGCAGATATACTACACAATAGAAAATGAAAAATCAGGAAAAGTCATGCCTTTTAAATTTGCCTTTTTCTTTTGCAGAAAGGAAAAAGCCAAGGCAGGATTGCTAGTATTATATGATTTTTAGATTATCATATTAACTAGAATCCAAAGTGCAGAACTGCAAGCCTAAAATCTTTTTGGCTGCAAACTTCCAGACACAGTGGTAAACCTGGATTGATTACTGTTTATAATAGCAATAATCCCTGCAAAATCAGTCATTAGCACAGTTAACAACTAATTTGCTGAAGTGTTAACTGCCCTTGGCTTTGCCTCAAGCTGTTAGCAAACTGGTCATTAACTGCTGGTTACAATTGATTTCTTGGGGCCCTATTTAACAGAAATTTGATTTCAACTCAGCCCCCACAGAGCCTAATCTTGATTCAGTAAACAGCAATCTCCCTTTTCTTTGGATCAGCTCTGGCAAATCATTGAACTTATATGATATATCAAAATACATTTTCCAAATGTCAATGTATAATAGGTGTAATTTGTATGAAAAAGTGTTAAGATGAGATTTTGCAAAATGTCTGTTTGTCTCTATATCTCAACTGGCAAAGTGAGAGGAGGAAAGAAAGAAGGGAAAGAGAGCTGTCATCAACAAAAAAGGAAACAAAACATTGATTAAACATGCTACTTTTAATATACTGAAGTTCAATTCTTGTCACCATTATTTACTTTAAGACCTATTTTAGATATTTATTATTGTGGCCCCACCTGAAAATAACCAATCCTTTTTCCCAAATGCTGACAAACAGTATGCTTTCCTAAGAATAATTTTATAACACTAAAAACAACTCTTGGTGACAGAACGGTGGTCAACTGGTTTGTAACTTAGAATATGTGGATTCAAGTTCTCTTTCAGTTAGTAGGCATGATTAAAAATGTAAACTCTTTGTTGACTTTTTCATTTGCACAAACTGAGCAATAATGTTTACTATGCATCTCAGCAGCACATTAATACCAATTATTATTATTACTATAGAACAGCTAAGTGATTCAATTGATAGAATGCTAGACCTGGAGTCATAAAGTCTCATCTTCTGCAAATTTGACCCTCGAAACTCACTAGCTGTGTGACCCTGCAAATCACCCAACCCTGTTTGTCTTAGATTCCTTAGTCATACAGTGAACTACAGAAGGAAATGGCACACACTTCACTATCTTTGCCAAGAAAATACCAAATGGATTTATAGTCAAATAGCAGTTAAATGACTGAATAACAAACAACATTGACTAACAAATAATCTCCAAGATTTAACCTAGCTAGCCAGTTGGTGCATTGGAGTTGGAGTCAGGAAGATCTGAGTTTAAAATTAACCTGAGATACTTGATTTGTTGCAGGACACAACCTTTATTTGTCCCTATTTCCTCATCTGTAAAAGATGAATAATAATAACACATACAAACTTTACAGGGTTGTTCTGAGAGCCAAATTAAATAATATTTAAAATGCTTTAATGTTTTATTTTCTTCCTTCTTGATAAAATAACAAAATATTCAATTTATGTTAAAGAATAAAAGAAATAAAAATGGATTAGGGTCAGAATTCTTAGATTGGTGCCTAAACCCTTGCCATTACTACCTTTATGATTTTTTGCAAGACATAATTTATTTTTTAGTTTCTCCATTGATAAAATGAATATAGTAATATTTGCACAACAGTCCTTTCATAGGAAAAGCTATGTGAGTCAAACAAAATGATAATAAAGTGTTTTATAAATCATAAGGATCTAGGGGTTAATGTTGTCATCTTCACATATTTTTCTCTATTAAATATAAGCTCTGTGAGGACAAATCCTTCCCCCCCCCCTTTATATCCTCAAAGCTCAGCAAAATGCCTGTAATTGTAAATTGTGTAAAATAATACACATTCTCACTGCTTCATTAATTGACTAACATTATTTTAGACACCTTATGCAATAAATTAATAATTTTTTATGTTTTTCATTCCCTTTAAAATGAAAATTCATCTCCTTTTCACTTTCTTTCACAAAGGTCTACTTCAGAGAATAGTAGAAAATGATGAGGGAGATCAAGTGGGAGAATTCTCTTTATTAATGAAGTTTGCAAATTATTGATCCCTACTGATTCTTGGTTCCTCTCATTCATGCCCTCCCATATATTTGCCAAAAGAGGCTTACCCAATATTCTAGAGGCCTCAATTGTTTTATTCATAGCAAGGACAGCAGTGGGACAATCTTCTACCTAAAACCATTTGTCTTCATCTTATGATCAATGTATTTTTCTTCTTGCCTATTTTTCCTCTTGATTGTACAGTAACTTACT
Source organism: Macrotis lagotis (assembly GCF_037893015.1). Classification (NCBI taxonomy): domain Eukaryota; kingdom Metazoa; phylum Chordata; class Mammalia; order Peramelemorphia; family Peramelidae; genus Macrotis; species Macrotis lagotis. Next base: position 117,431,114 of record NC_133663.1, on the reverse strand, counting down.
TTATTCCTCCTGTTGTTTGGATTCCCTTTTTTGATTTTATATAGATATAGATATAGATATAGATATCTATATATATATATATGTATTATCTTGCTCCCCTTCTTCTGACATCTCTCCATTGACCTGTGTGATATATTTTTATTTCTGTAATGATTGTTTTATTAGATCTCACTGACAAAAAGAAATATTAATATATTCTTGGGTAAAAAGATGACCCATTGACCAGGAGAAAATATGATAAATCAAGATTCTGTTCTCAAAAATCAGATACCAGAAATTGAGGTATCAATATTAACAAGCATATGCACCTATGATGGTACAAAACTAAATATAAGCAAAGTGTTCTAAAACATATTTTAGGGGACTGCTATGTGGCACAGTGAATAGAGCACTGGAGTCAGGAGGGCCTGAGTTCAAAACTGGCCTCAAACATTTCATAATTGCCTAGCTGTGTGACCTTGAGCAAGTCATTTAATCCCATTGCCTTAAATAAATAAAAAAAATTAAAAAACATTTTTAAAAGACATAAATAGCTTATCTTTTATCATTATTTATCTTTAGCTAATTATCATTACACTTTACATAGATAACTAGGTATCACAAAAATAGAGGATAGATAATAGTCAGATATATATATATATAGATGAATATACAGATAAATAAATAGATCAATACAATCAAAATGCATTAAAAATAATTTAGAAATAAAAAGGTTTGTCTGAGAAAAAAAAGTCAGGGTCTAGTTCTGACACCACTTAGTTGAACTTGGGCAAGTTATCTAGCCACTCTGATCTCTGCTTTCTTAGATGAAAAATGAGAATAGAATACTCAATAATACCATAGAAATAATGTGAGAAGACTACATTATTAACATCCAATGACTGCCCATTGACTTTTTAAAAAATGTATTTTAGTTATCTTTTCAAATACTTCCTGATTATATATAAAATTTATAATAATCATTTTTTAAAATTTTGAGTTCAAAATTATGTCCCCCCCTTCCCACCTCTTTCCCATTCTTGAGGAAGCAAGACATTTGATATGTGAAGTCATGCAAACCATATATCCATATTAATCATGCTGTAAAAGAAAATATGTGAAAAATAAAAATGTTTAAAAAATTCAGACTGTATTTAGGGTTAATCTATAAACTCTCTATGGAGGTGGATAACATTTTTCATGAAGAGTCACTTGGAAATCTCTTGGATCTGCATTGGAGTGAATAAGTTTCACAGTTGATCCTCATAATAATATTGTTGATAATATGTATAATAGCATCCTGTTTCTGTTCACTTAATTTTAAATCCTTTCATTTAAGTCTTTACAGATTTTTCTGAAACTACCCTGCTCATCATTTCTATAGCATAATATTATTTCATTGCATATCAGTCATAAACCACAATTTGTTCATCTATTATCCAAATGATGGACATCTCCTTGACTTCCAGCTCTTTGTCACCACAAAAAAGAACTGAAATATATACATACATATATATTTATATATACATGGGTGTATATATTTGTACAAATAGATCTTTTACCCTTTTCTTTAATCTTCTTGGGATACAGATCTTCTAGTGTTTTTGTTGAGTCAAAGAGTAAGCAATGTTCTTTTGGAACAGTTCTGAATCGATCTGTAGGTGGTTGAACTAGTCCACAACTTAACTAATAGTGATTTAGAGCACCAATTTTGTCATATCCCCTCTAGTATTTCCCATTTTCCTTTTATGTCATGTTAGTCAATTTGATAGATAAAAAAATAGTGTATCAGACTTAGTTTAAGGTCATTTCTCGAATCGGTGGTGCTTTAGAGTGTTTTTCAAAAGATTATTGATAGTTATGCTTTTTTTTCTCTGAAAACCATCTGTTTCTGTTCTTTCAGAATTTATGAACTGGTAAATGATACTTGTTTTTGTTTTTTGACTTATGTATACACACACACACATATACACACACAAATATGTATGTATATTTAATAAATGAGGTCTTTATCCAAAAGATTTATTTTTTTTCTTAATTTTCTATTTCCCTTCTGATTTTGACTTAATTAATTTTGCATGTGCAAAATACTTTTAATTTTATATCACTAAAATGATCTATTTCCTTACCCCTGGCTCATTCAATCTCTTGTTTGATCATAAATTTTTCTTTTACTGACATTTTTCCATGCTCCCTAATGTAATTATGATATCATCTTTTGAGTCTAAATCATTTATTTTCACATAGGACATGAGATTTTAACCTTTTCTTGGTATTTGGTATTAGATGTTGCTCTAGGTCAATTTTTTTAAAAACAATTTTCCATTTTTCCTGGTAATTTTTGATAAAAGTTCACTTCTTCCCCTCAAAACTTGGATCTTTAAGTTTATAAAATATTAGATTATTATGGAATTTGCTACTATATATTGTCTACTTAATCTATTCCACTGATCCATCACTGTTTCCTACTGTTGCCACAAGTTAGGTATTCAGCTGTGCTGTGACAAACTGAGTACTTGACTGGAAAATGCAGGTGTAAAAAGAAAATAGAGCTTTATTAAAAGAAATTACGAAACAAAAGAAAGTGATAGAGAAGTTAAAAGGAGATTAAAGAAAAACCACAGGGATTACTAATTAATCTTGGCAGAACACCTGCCAGATTTAGCAGAAATCCTGAAAAAGCTGGAACCTAGCCCAAAATCTCTTTAAATCTCCGCTAGGGTCTATGGGAAGAGGTGGTGACTTGGGAGTTGCCCAAGTTCCCCATTGGTGAGCTTCTGCTGTGAGTGGTCTCTTGGATTTTGTTCCAGCACCTGCTTAACCCAAGTTGCTTTACAGATGAGAATGTGGCCAAGGTCAGAATAGAAATCAAGACAGAGTGTTTTAATGGAGTGAAGATTTTTAACAGTGCAAACAAAAGATATACAAAATTTGTTTCCAGTTGATTTCAGCATTCCCCATGCCCATGAAACTCTGCATCACTAACCAGCCCCAGATTATTTTATTGATATTATTTTGAAATATAGATTGAAATCAGTAACTGTTATGCTTAATTCTTTCACCTTTTTTTTATCAATTCCTTTAATATTCTTGAGCTTTTGTTCTTCTAAATGAATTTTTTATAAATTTTTTGACTCTATAAAATAATTCTTTTGTAGTTTGATTGTGGTTGCTGTTTGTTGGCTATTCTCAATTTGAATCATGACATTGAACAAGTGATGCCATGACATGCAAGTAATTTGGATTTAAGTGAGGGAGCATTGTGCAAAGTCATCAGACTCAATTTCTCTTCCAAAGTCATCTGGATTCAGTAGACAGATATGGATCAGGATTGGAAATGACCTTGACTGCAGTGGAAACCTTGCCCTTTTTTGAATTAGGGCTTTTGCCAAGTCATAGTTTGTCTGAGGCAACCAGGATTCCCTGAATAAGATTAGATAAGAAATGGGGCAAAGAATGTAAATCACAATAGTTTCTGTTTTGGCCATAAACACTGAGGGTATTTCTTTCCAGGACTGATTTCTTTTTTCTTTTTTTTTAACTATGCAAGAGAGTAATCTTTGTTTCAGTTCTTTCTTAACTCCTTTAAACACACAATGAATATTACTTCAGTCAAACTGTTAACTTGGAAAGACCTTAGCTTAAAAAGGCCAAGATCTCCCTTAGCATTCAGGGCTACCTAGAGTCATCCTAATCCATATCTCACCACCAAACCCAGATGTCTCCAGAGGAGAAAGTGAGGCTAATGACTTTGCACAGCACTCCTTCACTTGCATGACATGGGAATACCTTCCTGATTCATGGTCCTCCTTGAGAACAAAGGACAAACAATACCTGTCTTAATCACAATAGTTTGACTGGAATGGCACTAAGACAGTAAATTAACATAATCAAAATTTTCATTTTTGTATTGGCTGAACCTACCCATAAACAATCAATATTTCTGCTATTGTTTAGATCTGTCTTAATTTGTAAAATAAGTATTTTGAAATATTTTTTTCTCAGTTACTGGGTTTTGCTTGGCAGGTAAAATTCTACATATTTTGCATTGTCCACAGTGATTTGAGTTAGAATTTCTCTTTTTTTGCATTGTTACTGGATGTTGTGGTGTTATAGAGAAATGCTAATGATTTTGTGGGTTTATTTTATAAGCTATAAGGCTGCTGAAGATGTTCATTGTTTCAGCTCCAAGTTGATTTAGTTTTTAGTTAATTCTCTAGAGTTTTATTAAATATAACATCATTACATCTTCAAAAAAGTGCGAGTTTTGTTTTTAATTTATCTTCATTTGTGATGTGTTCACTCTTTTCATTTCTGATATCAGTAATATGTTTTCTTTTTTGTTAACCAAATAAAACAATAACTTAATCCTTTTGATCGTATTAAAAAACAATTCTTAGTGTTAAGTATAATTAGTTTTACTTTAAATTTTACTTATCATTCCTGTGATTTTAAAGATGTACATTTTAGTGTTTAACTGGAGGGATCAATTTCCTTGTTTCTTTAGTTTATTTAGTTGCATATACAATTAATTTATCAGGTCTTTCTTTTATTTGTAGAAGACTAGAGATATAGAAATATAGACAAAATAAAATAAAACAAAACAAAAATAGACGTATAAAATTTTATCTTGTGACACTTTGAATGTATCCCATAAATTTTAGTTTTGTTGTCTCATGTTGTCATTATCTTTAATGAAATTATCATTCCAATGACTTTTTTCCCTTTGATTCATACATTCCTTAGGATTAGATTATTTAGTTCCCCATTAATTCTTAAAAATTTATGTACATGGGGGCAGCTAGGTGGTGCAGTGGATAGAGCACTGGTCTGGAATCAGGAAGATCTGAGTTCAAATCAGGCCTCAGACATGCAATAATTACCTAGCTGTGTGACCTTTGACAACTCACTTAACCCTACTGCCTTGCAAAAAAATTAAAAAAAAACACAACAAAAAAACAATTATGTCCATGGCCCTTTATTGAGTGTAATTTTTTCATTATGTTCTTTAAAAAGGTACATTTAATATTTCTGCTTTTTTGAATGTGGTTATGAGATTTTTATGCCCTAATACAATGTTAATGTTTGTGGAGATGCCACGAATAGATAAGAAAATGATATTGTTCTTTCTATTCTCATTCAGTTTTCCCCAGAGTACTGTCACATCTTTGTGGTAGGTAGATATTTTTGTTCATTGGATAGAGCACTGGTCCTGGAATCAGAAAGACTGAAGTCCAAACCTCATCTCATATATTGGACAAGTCACTTAACCTCTATTACTTCCACAGAAGGAAATTGCAAATACTCCAGCATCTAAGTTGAATGTAATGAGCAAGAAATCATATCCTTAAGGAAGAAATATATAGTATGAGAATTGCATAATAAGATAACCTTTTTTTTAATTAAAGGTAATAGTCTTTAGTTTTTGTTCAAACTCCACAATTCTTTCTCAGGATACAGATGGCATTCTCCATCACAGTTATCTCAAAATTGTGCCTGATTATTGTCTGTACCTGGTATTAGCAAGTCCATTACGGTTTATCATCACTCCCATGATAGGATGTACAATATTCTTCTGGTTATGCACATCTCGCTCAGCATCAGTTCATGCAAATCCTTCCAGGCTTTCCTGAATTCCCATCACTCCAGATTTCTAATAGAACAAGTGTTCCATCACATACATAAACCACAGTTTGTTTAGTCATTCTCCAATTGGTGGATATTCCCTCAGTTTCCATTTCTTTGCCACCACAGAGTTGCTACACAAACATTTTTTATACAGGTGATGTTTTTTCATAATCTCTTCAGTGTATAGACACAGTAGTGGTATTGCAGGATCAAAGGATATATACATTTTTGTTGTCTTTTAGGCATAATTCCAAATTGCTCTCCAGAAAGTTTGGATGAGTTCAGCTCCACCAACAATGTATTAGTGTCCCAGATTTCCCACATTCCTTCCAACATTGTTCATTGTCCTTTTTAGTCATATTGACCAATCTGAGAAGTTGTGAGGTGGTACCTCAGAGATGTTTTCCTTTGCATTTCTCTAATAATTAGTGATTTAGAGTAATTTTTTCATATTAGAATGGATTGTTTTGATTTCCTCATATGTAAATTGCCTTTGATATTCTTTGACCATTTGTCAATTGGGGAATGGGTTGTCTTTTTTTAAAAATTTGACTCAGTTCTCTGTATATTTTAGAGATGAGTGCTTTATCAGAAACACTAGTCATAAAAATCGTCTCCCAATTTACTACATTTCTTTTGATCTTGGTTACAGTGATTTTGTCTGTGCAAAAGCTTTGCAAATTAATGCATACTATGGGAATGACATAAAGACTAACAAACTGCCTTCTACGGGAGGTAGGGGGAGGGAAGCAAGATTGGGGAGGAAATTGTAAAACTCAAAATAATTCAAAACCTTTCTAAAAATTAAAAAAAACATACTGCAGCATATATTCCAAGAAAACCCTAAATTGGATCATGTAGAGTCAAACATAAATGAACATCTGAACAGCAGCATCATATAAAACTTTTCTAATATTATATTAATCTTCTAGACATTTTTATTTATGTGTGGAGCTATCTGACTTTGAGAGCAAAAAGTTAAGTTCCCTTATTATAATATGGTTTTACTGTCTAGTCTCTCCTCTAATTTATTTAACTTTTCTTTTGAGAAGTTAAATGCTATGACTTTTAGTGTGTTCCTACTTCACAATGATAGTATTTCATTGTCAGTGGTTTCTTTTAGTAAAATATTGCTTCCCTGCTTATCTTTTTTATTAGGTATAGTTTTGCTTTCACTTTATCTTAGATCATTAGTGTTACCCCTGTCTTTTTTACTTCAGATGAAGCATAATAAGATTCTGTTGTATTACCTTATTTAACTGTGTGTTTCTATGTTTTAAGTTTATCTCTCACAAGCAACCTGTTGTTGAATTCTGGTTGCCAATACATGCAGCTATTTTTTTTTAGTTTTATGGGTGAATTAATTTAATTCACAGCCATAGTTATAATTCCTTACTTTGTATCTCCTTCCCATCCTACTTTGTTCTATTTAGCTTCTTTTTTATCCTGTCCTTAAAACCTAAATCTCTCTTATTTGATTTTTAAAATATTATTAAGCCCTTTCTTTTTTTTTTTTAAATCAGCATTTTATTTGCTTTCCAATTATATACAATAGTAGTCTCTACCTATCATTTTTGGTAAGGTTTTGAATTTTACAATTTTTCACCCCCCCCCCCCCACAGAAGGCTGTCTGATAGTCTTTATATTGTTTCCATGCTATACACTGATGTAAATTGAATGTGTTATAAGAGTAAACATAAGAGAAAACATTAACCCCCTCCCCCCCCTCCAAGAAGATGAGAAATCTCAACAATACAGAGAGAGAGAGAGAGAGAGAGAGAGAGAGAGAGAGAGAGAGAGAGAGAGAGAGAGAGAGAGAAATGTACTTCAGTCTGTGTTCAGATTCCATGACTCTGTCTCTGGGGTGAGTTGCTTTCTTTATAAGTTCACCAGAGAAGTTGCTTCAATATTTTTTCTACAGTTGCTATTACTAGCTGTACCACCACTCTATTCCTCCCTATTCTCATTTATTCTATTCTCTCTCTCTCTCCTTTCATCCTGACCCTGTCCAAAAGTGTGTTGCATCTGAGTACCCTCTCCCTTGATCCTCCCTCTCTTTTATCCCCCCTTCCCTCCAACCCCATTCCCCCTTATTCCATCCCTTTCTTCTCATTTTTCTCTAGGGTAAGATAGATTTCCTCATCCCATTAAGTGTGTATGTTATTTCCTCTCTGAGCCATTTCTGATGAGAATGAAGGCTCACTGATTTCCCCCTTTCCACTCCATTGAAAAAGCTTTTTTTCTTGACTCTCCCCAACCCTTCAAGCTGTTGCTGGTGCTCTCTGTGCTGGGTTGGGCTGGGTCAGGCTGAGCTGTGCTGTGCCTGCAACTTTTTTTCCAACCCCAGGTCCTGGTGAAACACAGCTTTCCAGTGATACTTCTACATTATCTTGAACTGGGAAAATGTATCACTCAGTCTTTCTGTGGGTTCTGCCCCTCTAAATTTTGGCTAGAGTCATTATTTTTTGGCTTTTGGAGTTTGGGGGGTAAGGAGTTCCAGGAAATACTGCCTTGATGTCACCATCTTGACTCCACCCCATTATTGAACCCTTTCAAGAATTCTTCTTAAATTTTTGTCCAATTCACATTTTTTTTTCTTTGAGGTTTTACTTTTGCTTATTTTGACATTATTGTCTTCTGAGTTTTTGTCTTGATCTTCTCTGTCACCATTAAAACCTTTCATAGCCAGGTTCATTTCTTATTGTTTCCTTGCTTTTCCATCATATTTCTCAACCTTTAAGTTTATATTAAAGTTGGATTCTGTATTGGGTGTAAAGGGGGACAATCACTTCATATTTTTATGCTCCTATTTTCAGAGTTAGTTCTCATTGTTTTGAAGTTTTGGGTGCTTTCAAGTTTTGTGTTCTGGAGAAAGATATGGGTATTTCTTTCCTGACTTTATTCTAGTCCTTACCTAGGAAGTGGCCACTAATCAGTACCCTTTGGATCCCTGATCCCTTGGGACTGGAAATGATTCTATTCCTTAGGGTCTCTGATCCCTCGTGATATGCTTTCTCTTTGGAGGCAGACCTCTTGACCAAAAATGATCATTTCTTTCCCTTTAGTATACCACAAAAGTTGACATATGCAATGGATTAGCCAAACAGCACCTGATTCTATGTTTAGTTAGAGTATAGGGAGCCTTTTACTGAATAAATGCCAGGTTTCCTTACCAGTTCACCCTCCACATCCATGTCATAGATCTCTCTTTCTTATCTCTTAAATTTTCTTGACTTGGAAGAATATCTCACTCTAAACTTTTGTCACCTCCTTCACCTCAGAATTCAATTTGAGTTATTATTTTAAAGTTGTTCGGAGGGTTATATTAGTAGAGCTAGGTGTATTTTTTTTGTTCAACCATATTGGCTCCTCACATTGAAATCATGCAACTGAGTAAATTAGTCTCAGTGCCTTAGTCTGGCATTCAGGGTCCCATCCGTATTTCCCTCTACTAGATCATTTGGAGGAAATCATTATTATTATTATTATTATTATTATTATTATTATACTCTATTGATTTATGGATTGCTAGAGATGAGAATGAACATTTAATTCATTTTATAGTGGAGGAAATGATGTCCCAGAGAGGTAGAATAATTTGCCCTGAGATACACAGTCACTGAGGATTTGAGCATGTATTCATGCCTCCACATTCTCAGACCACTGTTAATTCTCCTTCACTAGATAAAATGAATGACCTCAAGATATTTTCAAATTAACTGGAAACTACATCAAAGCATGCTATATAGATAGATGGATAGAAATAGTTTTATTTGTCAAACCCTTCATTACCACCTACCATAGTTATTGCAGAAAACTCCTGAAAGTTCTTTCTTTCCTCACCCTCTTTCTTTGCCAACCTCTCCTTCCTTATGTATCATCATACTTGAAGATCAGATTTAAAAGAGAAGAAAGAAACCTTAAGGCTAGTCATTTAATTTTACACATGAGAAAGTGAACTAAGGGAAGGAAAGAATTTAACCAATGTTAAATAAGTGACGGATATAGAGTTATTATTCAGATCTTTGGAATCAAAATCAGGTCTCTTTCTACAGGCCACATTGCCAGTTTTCTTCTCTCAGTTCTATTGACCTTCCTGCTTCTCCCATTCTTGTCTCATGACTTCTTATCCTTTTTCCTCTTCACTGGGCTTCCTTACTGACCCTTTGCTTTAGGACTTGTAGCTGTGTCAATATATTTTCACTAAGCTGAGATCCTGCCAAAAATACAGATAATAATTTGCAAAATCCTTCAGTGAATCTCCATTATTTTCTATAAGATTTTCTGCAATCTAATCTTTTCATGCTTTACCTCTTCAGTCTCATTTCATATAGCTTCCTTACACATGGACTATTCTAGGCCTTTTTCCATCTCACCATTCACACCCACAATTTCCTACTCTGGCTCTGCTCATAATGTTCTGAGAAACCTGGAATGAAAGTAATATTAACTATTCTTTATAATCAAATTCAAATGTCATATCTTTTCCAAAGCCTTTTCTGATATACTCCAGTCAAGTAATGGACTTTCAACCCCCTTGGACCTTGAAGAGTACTTTGCTTACATCTTTTTTCATGAATTTATGTATCATTTTGCACTACATTTATTTATGTATTTGTTATTTTATCCTATCATAATATATATATATATATATATATATATATATATATATGATTATATGATGAAGGAAGCAAAAGATAAGAGTACAATACCTTCAGTCAGAGATTTGAGTTCAAATCCAATCTCAGACACTTGCTAGCTCCAACACTTGTAGAACATATCTTATCAAAGAAATAATATTTCCCAGTCTTTTTCACAGTGCCTTATATATGATAGACATTTTTTATTGAAATGAATGTGACAGAATCATGATGTCTTATGGAATGAAGAGATTTAATAAATTCAATCAACCATTTTTATATAGAAAATACAAGGATGCTCAGAGAGTTGAAGGAATTTTCTCATAAATGCCTTTCATTCTCATAATTATTTGGTATTAGTCCTGTATACAGTTTGTTTTTTATATCTTCATCTATATATTGTCTCTCCCTTATAATTTAAGTTCCTTGAAATCATAGACCTGCTTTAACTTTCTTGTATATTTTGTGTATTCCAGTTCCTGGCACAATGTTGGCACTTAATAAATATTAATTAATCTAGAATATTAATCCAGGTCACATGACTGTAAACCCAGTATTCTTTCCACTAAACAATCCTACCTTTTATTAGACCAGATGAGATATACTCATAGTTTTAACAATATAAAAAAATAATTTATTTGCCCATGCCTCTGAAATAAAAAATTTTTAAGGCATGCTTAAATTCACCTTAATTATTTATTCCCCCTTCCTTGAATTCAGTAATTTATTAATTTGCACCCTTGGATTTGGAATTTATAATCATTCAGAAAAGAGTTAGTTTGAAGTTTACTTTTGCATAATTTATGAAATAAATCACCTAGCAATTAATAGTGCATACAAAATTTGTGGGAGAATATCTGATCTACTGAAGAGAACAAACTATTTTCAGGACCTTTAGAAACACCCATTAACATATAAGCAATTGATATGCTAACTATAAATAACTGTTATTATTCATTAAAACATTTTCCCTAAGGTATTTTACTAGGTGTTGCACACTAGCAGTGAGTTGTAATTGCTCTAATTTTCTTTAAATAAATAAATAGGGGGGTAAAAAGCAACTCTAGGTTAAGGATATTCTCTTATTCAAACTTTTCATTTATTCAAGCTTTTCCAATACTCCCATATCCAGAAAGATTTTTCTATTTACATAAATGCCTGTTAACTCTTTTATACTCATTAGGGGTGATATTTGGGAGAGACATGGACCATTTGTTGATAAACATAGTTGGGCAGTAACAATTTGGCAATTGGCAAGGACTCAAAACCTTCTGGCACACAATTTTTGTGAATCTAAAATAGTAAATTGACATGGAAATTTTTTTCTAAACCAGAATGTACACACAGATAATGAATTATACATAAATACATATAGATAATGTATGTTACATATTTTACTGGTCTTAATTTTAGAGAAGGCTATGGTAAAGATATCCATGGATTTTTAGTATCAGAAATAATACTTGGGTATTAGGGGTCAGGAGGGACAAAAACTTATATCTTTCACCAAGTTTTGCTAATCAGTATCCTGATCAGTCACTATTTGAGTGAGGACACCCAAGTCATAACCCTGGACTGACACTAGTTTCTACAGAAAAGGGTTATAAATTGTTCATTTCTTTAACTGTAAATTTGAAATAGCCAATAAGTAATGGATTGACCAAAAAAATTGTTTCTAAGACTCTGATTATAAAACACTTTTATCCTCATTTTTTTTCTCTCAGCTACTATCAGCTATTCTCCTGAAAGAGACAGGAGTTTAATTCATTTGGTGTAGTTCATATTTGAGTGCCACCAAGTTAAACATAATAGCCCTCATAAATATGACTCTTTTTCCATCTGATTGACTCTTCTCAGTTCCATGAAAGATTCTTCAAGGAAGTCATGAAGCACAGAAAATAACTGTTGCATTAACCTTTCACCTAGTGGAGGAAAAAAAAATAGAAATAAATGAAGCAAGGAAGCTAGAATTAGCATTTTTATTCCAATAAGAAAATGAGATCTCAAAAAATAAAACAATATAGAAGACTGTTTGAAAAAATGGATGTTCAAATAGCAAAATGGCAAGGAGAGGTTAAGTAGATAGGGAGCACTGTATCATTGTGATACTATGTATCCAAAAGTGACCCAAAGTACTGAAGTGAACTAGTTGAGAGGACAATTATGTCAGTGGAGGAGCATACCTTGATTGCTCAATCATCCCTTGAAATCTCCCTCTGAAACAGGTAAAGGTGTAATGGTGTGTATCAGAAAGTCATGAAGATTGATGGCACCTGCTGCTTCCAAATGTACCATATCTGCATGCAAAGCACCTGACACATGAGCTGATGGAAAACAAAGACTGTTTGCCCAGGAAAAAAGTGCTTCGGCAAGCTTAATTTCCATAGCCCATTTGCACAGGAAAAGCAAGATCTAATAGGTCCCAGAGAAATCATCTCAAGCCATGATAAGAATTCAAAACCACAAAACTAAATAAAAAGAGATTATTAGCTACATTGCAGTGGGCAAACAGTAAAGTCTTAAGTGATCAATATTTGACAAGAGACATGCCAGAAACTTCATGTATAGGCCAGACTCACACACCATTTTTTTTTTAAGTAAATCGACTGGATTCTGGACAAGTCATATACAATGTCACTTTTTATCTTTCAGTTGATATTTTTCTCTGAGAGGGGAAAAAACTATCTATTCACATCCCTGAGAGATTTGATCGAAATGATAGTCACTACAGATATAAGGTTTAAGGGGGAAAACTGCAATCAAGTGGAAATTTTTGTCAGTGCCTTAATCTCTGATTTGTAGAAGGTTGTGCTTTGGGATATTTGGTATGTCTGCGGATTGCCACCAAAGGGCTCTTCTGTTCTTTAATAGTCGCACTAAATCTTAACAAACGTGAGCATGAAAACTATGGTGCTGTGCTTGTGAAGCATCTCTGAAAGATATATATATATATATATATACACATATATATACATATATATGTGTATATATATATATATATATATATATGTATATATTTTTTATTTTTTTTTAAGGCTGGGGAAAGGCCGTTGAATCATGCATGCTCTTTATGGGGCTCTGATCAGACTGATAAAGGCAGTTCAGCTCCAATAAATGCTTTTTTAAGTGAATGTTTTGAATGAGAAAAGGAAATTCAAAGCTCCGGCTGTTGCCAAACTGGTCCCCCAGCACTTTGCTCATTTTGCTACTGACATTTTGTTGAAAATGTCTTGTTTTTTATTAAAATGTTGGTATCTGGAGACTAAAAGAGTTAACTGTCATCACCAAAAACAAAATATATGATAACTCTGAACAAGATAACTGATTAAGTACTTTGTACATATTTCTTTAAAAAGAAGAAAAGCTTTTTTTTTTCCCCTGTTGGGTCAGATATAGCTTTGCACTTGTCTAGGGGGAAAAAAGTTCTTATTGTTAAAAGATAGATAAGTACAGATGATAAATCAAACATCAGTGCTTTGCCTGAGGCAAAAAAATGGAAAGAAATTTATAAAGCATTACTACCAAAAAAGTACAAATCCTGTAATTTAAAAATTAAAAAAAAATATAAAGACAAGTGTTGAATCAAGACCATATCGGTATGTTCTCTTTAAATATTTGTGAGAGGTTGTTTTTACTTGCCCTTCTTTGAACGACAAGAAGGACAGGACATTGTAGCTTTCTGTCTCACAGCAAAGAGGGTGAACATTTATATTTTGTGACCTTTGGTTCCTCAATCCAAAAACATCATAGTTGGTTTAAATCTTTTTGGCATCTGGCAATTTAGGGTTTGAGCTGACCCCTGTTGTGTAGGCATAAATCTATGAACACAAACCAAGCAGGTATTTTTAAAAAATTTATTTATTTAAGCCAGCAGGTTTAAATACACATAAAGCCATACAAACACACAATATTTGACTGCACATTCATTGGAACAAAAATCAGGTACAAACTTTGAAATGTCCCCTTCTTTTCCTCTCCCCTAAACTTAATCAAATATATTAAATTGGTATATGGTCCCAAGGACATATTTCCACCTTTAATGACAATCCTAAAGTATGTGGGGGAGGTGGGGATGAATAGAATCTATTTGAAGGTGAAAGAGATCAGGCAAATTTACTCTTTATTCCAGATGATTTCACACTGTGGAATAGTTTGAGTCAGCCTGACACAACCAATGACTTTGTTCAATATTGTTTTTCTCCAGCTTCTATTCCTAATTAGCTATGACAGGTTTTTCTTTTCTTTTCTTTTAATAAAGATTTTATTTAAAATAAATGGATTCAAACTTAGTTTGTGGTTTATCTTCTCCTGTAAGCAAACTAAACATAACTAAGATCCTTATTTTAAAATCTTCTAATTAATATGTCAAAAATTAAATTCCAAAGTACTCCACAGAAATTTGTTATTTATGATGGAAAGCATATGATTCATCAACCCTGAAGAATTTGATGTGATACAGTGATAACATAAAGAACAAAATAAAATATGTGCCTATATTATGAAAAAAGAAAACTTTAGAAAAAATGCCTTTTGAGAATTCAAATAGGCAAAAACTGCAAATCAATGTCACCTCTGCATGTATAATTAAATAAATTAGAGGTAAAAAGTGAAGGGATCCAGTCTCAGTATGCACTTATATTATCAGCTATATAGTCTTAGACATCCCCAGATAATCTTTGATTGACAAAAACTCTTCGTTACTGTTTTCAAAAAATAAAGATAGAGAAATATATTACCAGTGGGACCCTAAGCAAATCATTCATCCCTTCTGAGTCTTAGTTTCCTCATCTGTAAAATGCAAAAGCTATTGCTTTCTAGTTTTATATTTATTGTATAGGTTATTCATGAATGTTTCTATAAAGTTTTTAGGTATGTTCTCATATTCTAAGACTTAATATTTTTCATTTAATCATACATCTTTGTTTAAGAATATAGATACTAAGTAGTCATTGTTAGATTAAAAACAGGAGAAAATTGGATAGTATTATGGGAAAATATGTTCAGACCAATATCTCACATCTCAGAGCGTGATAACTTCAAAATGTTGTTCTTCATACAAAAAAGACAATTCCCAAACAAATTAAATAAACAAAAATAACTTAAGCATCATAAATATGGCTAAGGGAAAATTAATTACAAAAGAATAGAAAGAATAGCAATATAATATAATTATGATTATATTTATAAAGTTTTATATTAACAAATTTAATACAGCTAAGATTAATAGGGAAATAATTAGAAAAATTTGGGAGTAAATTGGTTTAGTAAAGTTCTCATTTCCAAGTTAGGTGAGAAACTAATTCAAATTAAAAAGAATAGTCATTCCTCAATTGAGAAATTGTCTAAGCACATGAAAAGGCAATTCTCAAAAGAAGGAATTAAGGCTATCTAAGACTACATATATATATATATATATATATATATATATATATATATACATATATATATATATATATATATTTTAAAATGCTCCATAATACTAATAATTAGAGGAATATAAATAAATCAGTTCTTATATTTTATCTGATACATATATTGACATTATTGCCTAAAACGAAGAAGACAAATTTGGAGAACTAACATTAGTAGATTAGATTTAAATTTTCTGGAATTTAGATTTAAATATTTTGGAATTTGGATTTAAATCTTCTGCTCAAAAAGTCAGTAAAACAATTTTACTCATAGTTATCTCCAGTAGACCTATACTTAAAATTTCTAAAAAAAGAAAGAAAAAATAGAGTACATATGCATGAAAATATAGAAACTCCTTCTGTAGTGACAAAGAACTTGAAATTAAGAAGGTATTCACTAATTGAACCGATGCAGAATGAAGTGAGCAGTATCAAGAAAATAATTTATACAGTAACACCAATTTGATGAAAATGAATAAATTTAAGTATTCTGATCAAGTAACTGATTAATCTACGCTGCCCCTTAACTGATTAATCTTGATTCCCAGAAGACTGATAAAGAATGCAGTATACCTCACGACAGCAGGATAGTAGGCTAACCTGCAGAATAAGAAATGAATTTTTATTCTTTATCAATCTGGGAATTGCTTTTTCTTAAATATTTTTTTTGTGATATAGGGACCTTCCTTCCTTCTTTTTTTCCTTTGCTTTTCCTGTATTTTACTTTTCTTCTTTTTATTTTCAGAGAGTAGAAGGAAGTGGGAGGGAGGAAAATATAAGTAGCTCATTATTAAACATAATAACAATAATTAAATTTAAAATTAAAAATAAGACCATTTTTCCTTCCTGATCAGGCTTACTCAGAAAACCTACATAGACAAGTAATACTACTCAGAACCTACCTATTCCTGGTAAACTCACAAAAGACCCATACCTTGAGATTCTTGCTTCATCAATCCATAGCTCAGAAAATAATAGGGTAAACTGAATAGGGATTAATTATCTAGAAATATCAACATTCTATTATTCTTAATCATCCAGCCCTTGACCATGCATGTGAAAAATATTTTCTTTGCTAGGGAGGTGAATGGTTATTTCTTTATTTCTTTAAATTTAGTAAAGTTTAACTTTCTTTAACAGAGGTTAAAAAGAAAGTAGTGGCAAAGTGCAGCTGGGATATGGGAGCTGAGGAAAAAGGAGAGTAGAGGAAACTTTTGGAGAATGGAGACATGTCCTTATTCAGTAAAATATGAGGCAAGTTTCACAGTTAGTAGGAGGAAAAGGAGGAGCTATGGGAGATTCGAAAAGAAATGAAAAATTTTCTAAAAGTCACTCTGATGAGTGGGATTATGAAACAATTAGGAAAGCATAAAAGTATTTTCTGACCAAAGAAAAGACCTGGTTGAGATTATCAAACAAGAATTTGTGTTAGACTATGTTATTTTGGTTTCATGATATTTTTCAGTCTTATTTAGCAGCACATGATTTAGGATGAAGCCAGTGAACAGTAGAAGCAATCCAAGACTGGGATTTAGCAGGCTGAGATTTTCAAGAGGATTAAAAAGTAATTGACTTTAAAGAAGAATGCTTTGTAGTGTTAAACTGATTTACTAGGGGATCAGGATAGGGAGGAACAGAAAGTATAGCCAATGCTAAGGTAATGACCTGGAAAAGAACTTGATTGTGAAACAAACAGAAATTCATACAGATGAAGAACCTGATCTGGAACTGTAAAGACAGAAGAAGAAATAGAATGATGGTCCAATACTCTGCTGCCCAGTTTCTTCATTTGTGAAATTTGAAATATTACTTAACTGATTTTGAGGTTTTTGAAGTCCAATGTAATTAGAGTACTAGGTTGATCAGAAGCATCTGCTATCTAAGAATTAGCTTAAATTAATTAGGAGAGGGTCACCAACACAACATAATCCACAATAAATTGCAAACAAAACAACAGTAAATTGAACCTGAAATATGTATAGACATTTTCTACTCTGATGTTAGGTAATAGAGGAAAAATTAGCAGAGTGTGCTAAGAGATGTTATACAAACTTAACCTTTTTTTTCTACTCTTTTCATGCCTTTGTCCAATGACAAAATGTTCACACACTACTGGAAAATTATACCAATTTCATAGTCCCTTAGAGCAAGTTTAACTTATAAGTTTTCTTTAGAGATAGCTTTGAAAGAGCTGAGAAGAATTGGTTTCATCATATACTTGGAACTCTAATGAAAAGAATTTTATTGGATATATGCATCTTAATTTTCAAATTTCTAGATAAATGGAGTGCTATGAAGATTATTATGACTTATGTATAAGCAGTTGATGCAGAAAATATATAGGGACATTCTCTGAATATTACTTACTGCAAAATAAGTCAACATATTTTGATAATTGGTGAAATCAATATGAAAAATAGTCACAGAGAAAGAAAAGAAAAATAATTTCATAAAATCATATTTAAAATGAAGAAATTAATCAATTAAAATATTTATTGAACATTTATTCTGTACCAAACACTGTGGTAATAAATAGTTATAAAAAGAACAGGCTAAAAAACATTCTCTACCATTATATAACTTAAATCCTTAAGGAATCTACTTTAAAAAATGTGTAAGTCCATTCAAAAGGATAACAACATTGTAAATAGTTTATTTAGTGAATCACAATCAGTACATGAAGAATACCAAACTACGTGAGAAAATGGAATTTAGCAGTATTTTTGGCAAAATCAAACAGCTAGTTGCAGATGTAACGGTTATTTTGGAATTATCTTCTTGAAAACAAATATGATTGTTTATTTGGGGGGAAAGGTTAACATAAATACAAAATTAGACATTTAAAGTTTAAAATATCATGTGCCACTATAGTAGTTTCAACTCAATCTTTTAAGGAATTTGTCAATTCTGAAAAATGTGAAATGGATGCAAGACATAGACTCACCAACACTATTTCTTAGTAAAGTTTAACTGATCCTGAACAATCATCACTACCAGGAGGTTGATCTATCTTAGAAACTATTTTTTTTAAGTGGATCCTTCATATGTTTTCAGGTAGAGATCTTTAGACAATTAAAGATAAAAACTAATTTAGAGCAAAAGCTGACTTTCCTCCACTCCCCCAAAATATAAGATCATGATATAAGACTGAGTAGAAACCCTGAAGAGCAATAACAAGAAATCACACCTGTAGAGAGTGGCAAAAGATGAGCTAGTCTTGATAAAAAGAAAAATGTAGAAACGTAATATGAAACATTATTGCAATCATTTAAATGGAAACGTCTTTATGTAGAACAATAATAAAACCATCACATTTTGGACACATTCCCTTCAATAACTGATATACTTCTTGAGTTAATTGTAATGAAATCTAGAAGATAAATCTAGAAAGAAGAGCTGAACATGACCAAAGACAAAAGATAAATCTATGCATGAGCCAGCATATTTACAAAGCTCATGCAGAATGATTTTTAGAAACAAAATTAGCTATATATATGAATAATGATGATTATGAAACATCATGATCCTTATAGAATTCTATATCTGTTAATATTCAGCTATTTTCACTCATGTCTGACTTTTTTATGAGCCCTATTGGGGTTTCCTTGGCAAAGATACTATAGTGGTTTATCAGATTTTTCCTCCAGCACATCATTTTACAGGAAACTCTGAGACAAACAGAGTTAAATGATTTACCCAGGTTCACACATCTAATGAAGTCTGAGACCAGACTTGAACTCAGGAAGATGAGTCTGCCTAATTCCATGTCTGGCATTCCATCCATTGTGACACCTAGCTCTCCAGAAAGAATTCCAATTAAAATTAAATCAAAGTACAATGGAAAGAGTAATTGATGATCATAGGACAGTTTTTCATGCTATTAATGATGATTTTCAAAAGAAAGGTTTTATAAAATACATCAACGAGTAGTTGTATCTTAGAAAAGTAGGAAGGTCTATCACACATAATTCAAGGAAAAAATAATTTCACTGAGTAAAATCATTCTTTTGAATAAGAAAATCATTATTGCAAATTCAGGAGAAAGACTGAAATTTATACTTTTCTCTCTCAAAGGAATAAGTTTCAGACAGATTTTTTTAAAATACAGTCACACAAAGAGAACAAAAGGTATAAATTAATATAATATAAACCCATGTAGGAGGGCCAGAAACAGAAAATATTCAAAGGAAAGGTACAACAAAGAGGATGCAGCTGCCTTTACTTCCTGGAAGTATTTCGCAATTTCTCATCAGCTGGATCTTGTATAGTTGGACAAAAAGTCTTTTAATCTTTAAATAATATTTGGATTTCTTATAGGCAACTATACCTCATCAAGGTTAAACTTATAATCAGTTAAGAGGGAGAACTTTTTACATCTTTATAAGAAATGAGAATGAGGGGGGGGAAGGGGTAGACTGAGAGGTACAGTCATATTCTTGAGACCTTTAAAGTATCAAATGAAGTTATCTAATGGATTCTTTCTAGAGTATTTCTAGAAAGATATAGGCAAATAATACTCAAATTCTGAAGGTATTGAAGGTGATTTAGCTCTGGGTTTTAATATTAGACAAGTTTTTCTCAAATAGCCTGTCAAAACCTAAGTTCTGCTAAGTAGAGGTCAAACTCATGATGATATCAAGTATATTAATCCTAATATCTTAGGATCAGAAAGTTAGAACTTAAAGATGATGTAGAAATCATCTACTCCAAATGCCTCATTTTATACTTGAACAAAGGAGGCTCAGGGTGATTTCATAAAATGCTCAAGGTCATTGTGTTAACAAATGTCAAAGTCAAGACCTAAAACTTGGATCTCTAATTTCAAATCCGACCCTTTCTATTGTACTACACTATCTTCCTCAGCAAATCACTGGAATTGTTGCTAATTAACTAACTTTGAATTCAATTTTAATTTCTGAAGTACAATTTCCTCACCTCAAGTAATTTCTTAGTTGAAGAATTTAATACAAAGTTAATCCCATTCAACAAGAATTTAGTAAGTACTCTTGTGGAAGGAAAAGTGTTTTTCACAAAAACAATTTTAAAAAAAGAGAAAGCAAGAGGCTATGACTTCAAAGAGTTTATATTCTCTTTATGATAGGATATTGGATAGAGTTCTGGGCCTGGAGTCAGGAAGACACTTTAATCTTTTTTAAATCAAGTTAACCAAAGGTTTATCTATTTTATTGGTTTCTTCATAAAACCAGCTCTTAGTTTTATTAGTTCAATAGTTTTCTTATTTTTATTTTTTATTAATTTTTTTTATTTTCAGAATTTTTAATCTTACAAATGTAGGAGCACCTTTACGAAGCTGTAGATCTAAGTTACTTCAACTTCTCTACATATATCTCATATAGAATGTTATCTCTGGTTAAGGCTATATTCAAGTTCTCCTCTTTGGTAATGAGCTTCCAGCATTTGAGCCTAACACCAAACAGTCTTGGTGGTTCTGTTTTTCTAGGTTAAAAAAATGTTACCGATGTCTAGATCTTTTTAGAAGGATTCTTTAGGAACCAGAGTACAATCATTAGGATCGTATTCATTAGGATGTCCCCCAAGGAGCTGTGAGAAATAAAAATTTCCACTAGCAATGAACTTTTCTATTACCAACTACATAGAATTTCATTTCTAGAGTGAATCAGCTTATTGATGTGCTTTATCAACTGTGGTGTAAGAATTGAAAACAATATTCCAGAAGATGCTTGAGCAGCTATAATTTATGTGCTATAAATCATATTTGTCCTCTTACACAAGAAGAATATGGGAGAACAAATGATAAGGAAAAAAGAAAGGAAGGAGGGAAGTAAAGAAAAAATGAAGAAAGAAAGGAAGGAGAAAGGGAAAGGGAAAGAGAAGGAAGGAAGGAAGGAAGGAAGGAAGGAAGGAAGGAAGGAAGGAAGGAAGGAAGGAAGGAAGAAAAGCAGGAATAAAAAAGGAATGAAGAAAAAGATATGAAGTTAGTCTAGAAGTACGTGTTCACAGAATACCAGATCTAAAAGTAGATGGAAGGATAGTTAACCCAATACTCACATCTTCAAGAGGAGGAAACTGAGGCTAAGAGAAGATAAGTGATTTGTCTGTCACAGTGTTCTTGATAAAGATATGCTAGATCTTTGTGATTATAGCTCCCTTTTCTAAATGTTCATTAACTTGCTATTTAATATGATCTATAATTAGGCCAGGAATCTGAGTACTACCTCATTGACTTAAAGTTTATAAATTCTATTATGTTCCCTTTTGTATGGTGAGGACATATGGTGAGTGCTCCAGTATGTCTTCCTTACCCCATGACTGTTCACATTTCTCATTAATTGAAGTTCTCAGGGGCAGCTAGGTGATGCAGTGGATAGAGCACAGGCCCTGGAGTCAGGAAGACCTGAGTTCAAATGTGGCCTCAGACAATAATTACCTAGCTGTATGATCTTGGACAAGTCATTTAACCCCATTGTTTTGCAATAAAAAATAAATTAAATATATTAAATAAATAAAAATTAAAAAAAATAAGTACTCTAGGACAAGCAAATCTAGGCCAAATGACTTAGACTAAAAGCTATCACCTCTCTCACATGCACTTTTGTTCTGCCTGTTCCAATCCAAATATAATTATGCCTTACATAGATTGTGAGGACAAGAAAGAAAAAAAATGATAATATTAAGAGAGGAACAAAAAAGAAAAATAACAATTGAATAGCTCTGACATTTGTCAGTCTCTCATCATCCCATCCAATAAATTGTTATCATTTACTCATTCCACTAAGAGAAGTCTTCATATGTTAGGGAAGACATCCACTTATCACACCAATAGATCTGAAGTTTGCCAATTGTTCTCAACCTATTTTAGCCCTTCTACCCAGAGAGTTTTAACAGACTCTGACCACTTTATGTGCTAGAGAATCTTTAAGTCACAAATAAGAATCAGTTGACTTGTGGACACCAAAGAGTATGAACAGCTCCCCAGGTTCTCATCCCAGAAGTACTAGTGCTCTCTGAAGACCCCTTATAATCTCTATTTCTATATCTATCTATCTATTTATATATGTATAAATAGATAGATATATACATATATATATATATATATATAAATGCATATAATCATATAGCATGGTTTATTCAATTATATATGACAGTGTTTTCTGGACAAGTTCAATTTTTTTCATTCCTTTGGATTCTTTCTTAATTATGAGAACTTACTTTCTATCAAATGTATTTTCAAGGAAATGGTATTGTAAATTTTTTTTTGCTTTTTTTCTCCATTTCCTATTTTTTTGGAGCAGTGATGACTTCTTTGAATAGATCAAAACTGAATTGTTGTAGTTTCCCATAGTACCTTCTTCTCATTTTATGGGTTCTTTAATTTTTTTTAATTTAATGTTTATTTTGACCTTTGTTCTGACTAATCAGTGTCCTGATTGCTCATATATGGATAATTCTGACATAATTATCATACTAATAATCAACAATCCTATCTGTTAAGTTATACATAATTTCATTTTATTTTATAATATGTAATTTTATAGTATATAACTTCATTATTATTGGGGTGCTAGATTGCATTCTAGAATCTTGTTTCTTGAATATCATTCATCTTTCCTGACTAATAATCAATACAAAATATTTAAATCAAGATATTTTAAATCAAGAAAGTTTTTTGGTAAGGTTGTATTATTTTATCTGTATGAGTGTCTTTTTGCATGAAACCCAGTGTTCTCTGCCAAAATTGGAGCTGTCATATTTTTTCTCTTCACTTGGAAAAGTCAAACATTATCTTAATCTCAATTCTTAATTTATATTTTATTAGCAACCCAATGACCTCTAAGAACAATGCAATATTTTAAGTATAAAAATAGCAAATTTATAATTATTATCAAAAATATTTTCTAATTAAATAGCATTTTTCAGAAATGATGATAAAGCAACATATTCTAGAAGAGTGTTATGGAGAGATTTTTATGAAAATTGTGTTGGATTAGGTCCTTTTGGTTAATATACGGAAATTTGGGTCAGTGAAATGTCTTTTATAATACATAATGCAAAAATCTTTAAATATTACGGCACTTTCTATAAATGTGGGATATGTCAACACCTTTCTACTTCATCTCTACTATGAAATTGATTTGCACTCAACAAGAGTCTTTCTAAAAGTGCTTCTTTAGCAATGTATCTGCATAACTTAGAAAAATATCCCATCTATCTGGCTAAGGTGAAGCTATAAAATGTTGAATTTAATAAAGAACATCGACGCATACTTTGAAAAGAAGTTGCCCTGCTTCTCTGCCCCCTCCTTTTTCCTTTTTTACAATGCTCTGAGGAAGTTCATAGAATAATAGGTGAAATGTCAAGCATAATTAAGAAAAATGATGGTGTTATACCTCAGCAAAAGAAATATATCTTTTCTCCTATGATTTTCCTGCCCACTTTCTTTTCTGTTGTTAAATGCCATCTCTGTTCTCAAATTTTTTAAGGTAGTGCTTGAAAAGGGATAGAATAATTTTTAAGTAATTTGATTTATTCTTTTGCAGAATTGTTGTTTGGTTCTTTCCTTGTACATGTTTCCTTTTAATATGCTAGTCTCACTTCCTTCCTGTGACTGATAATGCTTCTATATGTGAAACAGATAAGCATAGGAGTCTCAGCTTCTGCAGGGTAGAGTACTTCAGTGCTTCATTTATCTTTAGATGAGCTTTCTCTTCTCAAATTCTTTTTTTTTTTGCTTTTTTGGTAATACAGCAATTTCCATAAATTTGACTTTTAATTCATTTCTTTCCATAATATACTCTATATCAAACTAGTAGTTAGGCCTAGGGTCTATGGTCAGAGTTGAATGTTTTCAAAAAAATGGGTAATATGATTTAAAAAATGTTACCACTACATGCTATACATTGTTCTAGATAAAGGAGATATGAAACAAAATAAAAACAAACAACAAATCCAGTCCTTAATTAGAAGATTTCATTCTACTGAAGAGAAATAACATTTATGTAAATAAATGAATAAAAACTGAGGTTCACCACTATTCCCACCTCCTAGAATTATTCTTGTGTTAGACCCTGTTACCCTCCAGTCCTTAGGCCTTGACCTTTCCAAAAAGAATGTGCTTTTTGTTTTGCTGTTGGACAGTTTGTTATGGTGACAGCTACTATTCACAAGGTGTGGCAACTCCAGGTTGTACTGATGTTAACCGCTTAGGTGATTTCAAATCCTTTCTCTCATTCTCTGTCCTTCCCATCCTCTGCAGAGGGAGGGGGAGGGAGAAGGGAAATCTTCCTTTTTGGAGCTTCAAAACTCAAGCTTATGTCTCAGATGGAATGTAGGCTTTGTTTCAAGGACAAGACCCCTCCAAAAACTTATTTTAGAAATCAAAGGATCCCCATGCCTTCTTCCTGGTTTGGGGAGTGGGGTGGGCAATGACTACGTTTTTCAATAGGTTATTGATTAGGAAGTTTCTGGTTCAATTAGTTAAGAAAAAAGGGGATGAAGATTTTTTCTGGGATTGGGAAATTTGAATATTGTCTTTCAAATGAAGTCTGTGCCTATGGCTTATATTTCTATTGACCGGTCTTGATTGGTTAGGTGTGTATGTGTGTATTTGAACATCTAAAGGGAAATTTACATCTCTCTACTGGCCTGGAAAGGTGGGAAAATGTTTCTATATTCTGAGATATGGTACTGGCCAGAGTATCAGTCTCAGCTTGGTAAATGTGATACAAGAGAGTTGTTTCTGCGTTCATGTTAGTGTCTAAGCTTGTGTGCTCGTGTGTGTGTGTGTGTGTGTGTGTGTGTGTGTGTGTGTGTGTGTGTGTGTGTGTAATTCAGATATGAAATATTTAGACAAAGTTAAATGTTACACTTCTTAGTTTGGGTTTTGAATTTGATTTCTTTGAAATATTTTTTGTTGGCAAAAGAAAAAAACTTTGTAATCTTTGTTTATAAATTTTACAAAGTTCTTTATATATTTGAGATAAGACCTTAATCTAAGAAACTTGCTATAAAATAATTCTCCAGTTTTCTGCTTTCCTTATTATCCTTGCTACATTTATTTTATTTTTATAAATCCTTTTTAATATAATGTAATCAAAACTATCTATTTTATAACATACATGCTCTCTATTTCTTATTTATTCATAAATTGTTCACTTATCCACAAATCTTTTAAGTAATATATTCTAAGTTCTTCAGATTTTCTTTTAATAACTTCCTTTATATCTAGGTCATACATCCATTTTGACATTATCTTGCTAAATGGTGTTGGCTAGTGGTATGTGTTCCATTTTTTCCGGACTGCTTTCCAGGTTTCCCAAAAATTTTTGCAAAATAACAAATTCTTATCCCCAAAATGTAAATCTTTATTTGTTAAACACAAAATTAACATAATCATTTGCTACTGTTGGTTGTCATACATATTATTAATATTGCTATATGAGGGTTTCTATCCAATAGAAAATGACTACCACCTATGTGACATGGATAAATATCTAATTTGGTAATTGAACAAGAGAAACAGTAATTTGAACATTTTGAGAAATAAGAGGAAGGTTATATTTGCACCTTCTAGGCAGGCAGCCTACTGACTGAGAACAGGCAGGATCTACTAGCTTCATGTCTGAGGGTTTTATTTCTGTTTTCTCCAAGAAAGTTATCATGCTAAAATTATATCTATCTGACACATATCAGAAAACAAAACAAAGCAAATAACAACAACAAAAACTATATTTCTCATTATACTTTAGGAGAAATATCTAATTATGTTTGCTAGTTTAGTTCACTTCTATTAAACACTTTTTAATATAAATGACAATCACAAAATATCTGTTAATTTATTTGTAAAATAAAGAAGTAAACAAAACAGTGAAATTATTCAGACAGGAGTTAAAAGGAAAATATATGAGTGAATGAGCAGATCTTTGATTGGGAACAAAGCATTCAGTTCATTCAAGGAAGGGGAATCCATTGTTATCAGTTTCTATGGCAGCAGGTACTGAGATCAAAAACATCTTGAGGGACAATTTTTCTGTGCAAGTTTGTGTTTGGATTTTGGGACTACCTCTCTCAAAGTCTTCCTGATTTCTATTTACCTGCACAAATATGCAGTGTTGTCCATTATGAGATTTTCATTAAAACCAGTGTCAAGTATTCTTCCATATCTTCGGTCCATAGTTTACAGAGTTGTCCCTCAGGGAACCATTCACCCACTATGGGAATGGATGCTACACTTAGCAATTAGGCAATTAAAGGATAGTTTTACATGTTCAAGTTCCCCCAGGACAGTTAGAGAATATCTGAGCATGTTTTAAAACGATGAGAGACGGAAACTGAGGGGATGCCCATCAATTAGGAAATGGCTAAACAAGTTATGGTATATGAATACTATGGAATACAATTTTTCTATAAGAAACCATAAATGGTCAGACACTAGAGAAGCATGGGATGACTTATAGGATCTGATGCTGAGTGAAGGGAATAGAAGCAAGAGAACAATGTACACATTAACAGCAACATTGTGAGATGAATAACTTTGATGGGAAACAGCTCCTCTCAGCAGTTCAGAGAGCTATTCGACTAGCTAGAATATATTACCCTCATCCAGAGGAAGAAAAACAAAACACACTCACAAAAAACCCTTCAGAATCTGATGAACACATTATAAAAATTATTTCTTATGTATCTCTTTCCCTTAATCCTAATTCCTCATATCAAAAATAATTAATCTGTAAACATGTTTATCAAATTATATATGTACAATGCTATCCTGACTGTTCACCACTGATGTGAAGGGTGGGAGGAAATTTTGTAACTTAAAAAAATGAATTTACATATAGCTGAAAATAAAAATAAACAAATAAATAAAATAAGATAAAAGAAAAAATAAAGGGATGAGGGAGATATGCAAAGTGATTACTGGGGTGACCACAAAATTCATTTTCTTGTTAGGGGATCCTTGGAATGAGCCTTGAATTCAACTAGAAAGGCAAACTGAGAAAGATAATTTTAGCCATTTGGAAGAATCTATGCAAAGGAATGGATGAGCCAAGATAAAGTATTCCCAATTAGGTAATATGCTTGATTTGATTAAAAAATTAAGGAAATACCTTTTAATGATTTTTTATCATTTACTATATTATGAAATCTTACTTGAAGAGCACTTAACTTGTTCCCTATTATAGAAATAAAAGGCCTATGTGGGAAAAGAAAACAGTAGAAAGAGACAACATAACTTAAACTTATGTACCTTAGTTTCCTCAACTGTAAAATGAGCTAGGGAAGAAAATGACAAAACACTGCAGTATTTTTGCCAAGAAAACCCAAAATAGGGTCACAAAGATTCATATATGATATCATATACAACTGAAATGACCTAGTAACAACTTCCTGACTGTGCCTAGAGGTCTATCTATTAAGCCACCTAGCTGCCTCTATATTATAATAATAATAACAATATATATCACAATATTACAATAATAAATATGAAAAGATTTTATACATATATATGTAGATTTTTATCATATATACAGAAATATGTGACTAAATATGTTCTTAGTACAGTACTCCAACCTATTCTTCTGGTCCACGATCCCTTATCTTGAATAGATTTTCCTAATAGGCTGTCAGGTGCCACAAGCTATAAGAATAAAGGTAGGTTTTCCCTTCTCCTAGATCGCTTCTCTTTCTACATTCATTAGATCTAGAAAGAACATATGAGAAAATTGATTATATCTAAGACTAGGAAGTGAAAGAAGCAAAATAATTACCTTGGTAAAAATATAGATGAGATAATTTAACAATGTGTAATACTATTTAGTGCTTTATAAATAAAATAAAACATACCAAGTGTTTTATACAGCATAAAATTGTATATGATATCAAATATCCCTAATGCATATATATCAAGCATATATATTAAATGCACATATAAAGATATATAGTCAAAAACCTGTGATTTTATTAGTGTGCCTATTTTATCTATACATATTTCATTTCCCCTAACATCTTAGTATTCTGTTCCACAAGTTACTGTAAATTCTCCAAATCAAGATTTCTTTAGCACTTGTTTAAATGCCATGAAGGCAGTATTTTAATTAAGCATAATTAAATAATATAATTAGATAATAAATGGTTATAATAAAAAAGAGAATTTAATTAATTAATTTTAGTGTTTTAAATTTTATTACATGCATATTTGACACTTAAGTTCATTCAGTTCAGTTAACATTTATTAAATGTCTCTACCATGTTGAAACTGTGCTAAGTGCTGGAGATACAAAGAGGAAAAAAACAAAGCATTATATTTGTCAATACCCCAAACTAACAAGACGTGATTACTCTGTTCAATCCAATACTTTTTTTCTCTAAGAACATGCTGAAGGAATTACTGAACATTTATGCTTCAAAGAAAACTCTGTAATTTTCTCAAATACTTTACTTTCTGATTTGCTGAAAAGTAAATTTCAAAAACATTATGGTGATAGCATAACACAAAGCATTTTGCTAAGATGCATTCATAACAAAATATGTAGCATTCATCCTGATGCACTGTATTTGATGTTTAATAGCAATTGTTTACCATTCACACTATAAGAAAAACCTTGATAATGCACTTAGAATTTACCCCTTATCTTTTTTGCCTTTTGTTGTTTTTCTTCACTCTAGAATTCCCAAATGTTTATCTTTCTAATACCTCCACTTTCAGAACTTCTTTTTATTATGTCACTATCTGTAATATGTATGTCTTTTGAGGTTGCTAAAATCATGGCATTTGGAGAAGGAAGGGACATTAGAAATAAGGTGAGCAAATCCTTCATTGTACAAATGAGAAAACAGAGATTTAGGTGACTTGCCCAAGATAACAGAATTAATCAATTTAAAGTTTGGATTCAAACCCATGTCCTCAATTCAAATGCAATATCCTTTTCTAAGCAACTTGCTTTCCTTTTATTCCTTACTTCTTTCTCTCTATCTCTCTCTGTCTTACTGTCTCTAATTCTCTCTCTCACATACATGCATACTTTCATAATTCCATACAAACACCAAGGTCAATGTACATATAATTTAACAAATAATAAAGTATCATACTTGTGTCATCAAAACATATACATGTGTGTATATATATTTATATAAATATATTACATATATGTATGTATGCATGTATCTATATGTGTACATACATACATATACATTATTTTTTATATTGTTTGTTTTTGTCCCTCATTATCTTCTTTGATAACATCATTGTGTTAGAGAGAAGTTATAGTGGGTCCAATGAGTTATAGTGGGTCTGAAGAGACCAATACAAGCTCAGAATGCTCTACCACAGATCAGGCACAACTACTTCAGGTTACTTAGGCTGAGTACTCTAAACTTTCACATCTCAAGTTTCCTTTGAGGTAATTCTATTCCACCTTGCTCATAGAGTCCAGCACCCTCACTGCTGAGGGCATGCCATGCTGGGTGGTCCTGTGCCAGTGTTTCACATGCTGCACAATCAACTCCAAAGTTGATTGAATACAGACCTTGGGAGTGTCACTGTATTGCTTCTTCTAACTCCAGTGTGAGTGCTTATCCTGTGTGAGGTCTTCAAAAAATAGTCTTTTCATCAAGAGTATGTTTGCCAGATGTGGCCAGCCTATCATAGTGGCTCTCTCTGTATTAATATTGAAATGCTAGGCAGTTTAGTTCAAGAAAGCACTTCTATGTCTGGCATCTTCTCCTACCAGGAGATCTTCAGAATCTTTCTAAGACAATCTAAATGGGAGTGATTCTGCTTCCTGTCATGGCACTCATATACTGTCCAGTTTTCACAGGCATAGAACAATATATAAATGATATTTATGTATATTCATATATATAAATGTATATTATGTGTGTGCTTATGTGCATGTGTACATTACATTATATATAAATACATATATATATATAATGATATACATAATAGAGGTCCATATATATGTAAATACACATATATATTCTGCCTTTGATATCTTTGGAGAATATGTGTTTTAGTGCTAGTGCTAGATCAAAGGAACATGCAGTTTCATGTCTTTAAGAGTATAGTTGCAAAATGCTTTCTGGTACTATTCAACGAAATGAAACTCCACCAAGAGTAAATTAAGGTGCCTATTCTTCCATTGTCCCTCCAATGATTGTCATTTCAATTTTTTGTCATCTTTACTAATTCTGAGAATGTGGTAAAGAACTATAGAATTATTTCAATTTTCATTTAAACTGGCCACATTGGAATTTGCCATTCCTCAAAAGTGTTCCATTTCCCCTATTGGATACTCTGACACTCCTCTAGCTAATCATAGCATTCTATTATTCTATCTCACCCTAAGCTTCGTCTCTCCTACACCCATTCTTCACTGTCACTGAAAACTCCATTACCTCTGCCCCTCAGTCCATTCTTTGATCTTTATCCTTATTCTAACAATTTTCTTCCTCTAAGCTCAACTACAATTTAGTTATTTCCATTCAAGTTTCCTCTCCTTTTAAACCCCTGTCTTCATGTCGGTCTTCTTTTTTCAAATATCAATTCCAGATTATTTCCACCATCGAATTCCATCATTCCTACCCTAGGTAGGGGGTGGGGGGGAGAGGAGTTCAATTATTACCTTCATAGTTTGAGGAAACTGAGACAGAGTTTAATGACTGCCAGGGTTATGCAATTAGCAAGTGTCTAAGATTACATTTGAACTCAGATCTTGCTGCTTATAAATTTTGCCTCTCTATCACTACCTCTATACACTTTAGCACTCTCTATACAATATACTTACCTAGACAGGTAGAAGGATTGACAGAGAAGAAAATATAGGTGGTATATTTTTAAAAAGGTATTATTAAAAAAAATTTAAGAGACTTTTTTTAGTTGACAAAAGAAAGTAGCCCACTTTCTCATAAAAAGCAATTATTAGACTTAGACTAATTATTTGCTTTGGTAACCTTTTTATTGCACGCTGGTTTTCTAATGCTCAAGGTTCTTAGTGCATTTATGCCATCTACCATTCAAATCTAGAGAAGTTGGATGTGATTGTACAGATCAATAAGTAGTATAATCCCTCTTACATGGTCTATGCCTTCACAAGCACAATGATGCAGGCAGCTGAATCAGTCATTCAGGTAGTCTAGGGGAAAAAAAGAATGTGTTTGTCTGCTCTTGAGAAACATTAGAATTATTTACCTCAATTATGAAAATTATTTATCTTGTCTAAATTGGTCAGATATTGAAAAACAAATCTGTACTCTTTTGTGACCAATGTATAGCTTGTACAGATATAACCTTTTTATATCACATTTCTCAATGGTTGCATAATACTCCAAGCAACTTACTTTTATTTTTTTTTTTTTTTGCAAGGCAAATGGGGTCAAGTGGATTGCCCAAGGCCACACAGCTAGGTAATTATTACGTGTCTGAGACCAGATTTGAACCCAGGTAATCCTGACTCCAAAGATGGTGCTTTATCCACTACGCCACCTAGCCGCCCCTCCAAGCAACTTTCTATGTATGACATTGATGATCATAAAATAGACAAAAATTAACCAAATGAATAGCTAAGTAAAATAATTAATTAAATGTGAATAAGTAAAATTAGTAAAAAATAGATAAATTAATATTTTTAAAATTGAACAACTAAAAAGAAATCAAAATGGACCACTATTCTGTGGATCATGAACATTAAGGAGGTTTAAAATAAATATCCCACATTTCATTTTGAGACTGCAGAAAAATATTTTGAAATTATATTTTAGATCTGCACCTTTAAACTTCTCCTTGTCCTTCCTATTCTGTTTCCTAGTTCCTATTGAATTTCTGCCCTTGTTTGGTTTAATTAAACTGATTCCTGTAAAAATAAGCATGGCTATAGCTTCATCCCAAGCCATTCCTTTTTCATCACACCAAAGCATACAATCAAGATCTCCATAATCTTGAAATGTTTTCCGCCATTCCTATTGCTCTTCACAATTAACAGGTTCATTAGCAAATTCTGCCAACTTCTCTCTTAAACTTTTCAGGCCCACCATTAATCTCAATTAAAAAAAATACAGCAAAAAAATAAAAACACCTCTCTAGACTAGATTGTCAGTAAGTTTCCATTGAAACTACTCTCATTGGTTCTTAACTTTATACTTTCTTAGTAATTCTGATCTATTCATTTCAATTAACAGTTACCATGTGCCTAGCCTACTTTTATGTCTTGTGTTTTGGAGATAATTGGGGGGGGCAGGTAGGTTGCGCAGTGGATAGGGCACCTCCTGGAGTCAGGAGGACCTGAATTCAGATCTGGCCTCAGACACTTAATAATTACCTAGCTGTCTTTGCAAGTCATTTAACGCCATTGACTTGCAAAAAACCAAAGAGAGATAGAGATAGAGATAGAGATAGAGATAGATAGATAGATAGATAGATAGAGAGAGAGAGAGAGAGAGAGAGAGATGACTATGGGTTCTGAAAAAGGTTATGCCAAAGAATTGCCTACTCTTTCAATTATATACAGTTGGAGACTGAGTATTGAACTTGACAGTGAAACATGTCTATTTTATGAAGACATCCTAAGTCCAGAGTGCCTTATCACCAGGCAATTTGACAAATTGGCAAGAAATACGAAAAAGGATCTTAGACTTGTGTTGTTTCTCCATTCCCAAAACTACCACCACCACCACCACCACCTTCCACAAAAGGGGTAGGGCCAGCCATGTCATGGTGCATACTATAAAAAAAAAATCAAAATTTTTATTCAATGTATGGACTTGATGTAAATATGATACTCCTGTTCAATGACCAGTGAATCTCCATAATATTAAAGAAGGTAAATCAGAATAATATTGCTATTCACAGTAACTGAAAATATGTAAAAAGAGAATTACTTGGATGATACCTATATCTTTCTTGGAGGAACAAAGGAAAGCTTTGTGATAATTGACTTTATTGTGTACTCCAAAGTAACAAGAAAAATTATTTCAAGAAATATTTGGTTATCCTTTATTGCAATACTCATGATAAATGTTTGTTTAAATGTTTTATAAATGTTTGTTCAAAAAATAGGAAAATAAAAGCAATTTATTATCCAAAAATAATTGAAAAGGATGGAAAGGCAGAGAAAAAATATGAAGAACTCAATAAGATACTCCAAATTAAATCAACAAGCATATTGATATATGACTATTTCAATGTAAATATGTAAAAATGGTGATAATAGTAAGGAATTCATTAGAAATCATAGTTCAGCAAAAAAAGAATAAAAGAGTCTAAGAAATTGTAGCTTACCCAGAAACCTCATGAATACTTCCCTCAAGGCACTAAAAATGAAGAACACCAAATAGCATACATAATAAAAATGAAATTAATTTTAATTTAACAGTCTTAGAGAGAGAAGCAATATAATATGCAGCCAATTTAAAGACAGTTTGAATAGTTTGTGAAAGATATAGATTAGTATGCAGCAGTATCATTGAATTCTCTCACATTATTATACTAATAAAGTTCTAAAAAGAGCACTAGAATGAGCAATGATCAGGAAAAGCACAGAGAATTCACAGTGAGTGATATGTTTTCCTAGCCCAGGTCAGTAAAGGGAAAACTGTGGGGTCTAGGAAGGAGGCAGGAATGTTCTTTCA
Source organism: Macrotis lagotis (assembly GCF_037893015.1). NCBI lineage: Eukaryota > Metazoa > Chordata > Mammalia > Peramelemorphia > Peramelidae > Macrotis > Macrotis lagotis. The sequence goes on along the minus strand of NC_133663.1, from coordinate 117,396,853 downwards.
CCATCATTATAGAGGCTAAGACTTGTGGCTAGGTAAGGAGCCAGAGAGCAGATAACAAAAGCAAGTGAGCAAATATTTTACTCTGACTCTGAAATGGAGTTTTAGAGTTCCATAAATAAAGTCTACAGTCAGAAGCTGGGGTTATGATTGTGCAGATCATAAAACAGAAATGTTGACAAGCTGATAGCTAATTGCTTTGACCCAGGAATAGATATTGGAGTGTTTTAGAGCATTTTAAGGCTGGATGTCTGTCCTGGAACTGTGTCCTGAAGTGGACAGTTCAAAAAAAGTTTTAATCAACAACTAGCTTTCCTTGACCTAGTACCATGGTTGGGGACTGCTGCTATCAAAGAACAATGGCATTTTTATACCTTCAGAAACTTCTAGTTACTCAGTATGGTCTGGAACCAGTAGCTCTCCATTGCCATTTTGGTTAGGAGTGATTCTGTTTTTCTGTTGCACAGACCAAAACTATAATTCAAATCAGAAGAGGAACAATCAGGTTGTGGTCTAGATCACATAGCTTTTGGCAAGTTTTAAGCATGTATCTTTTTGAACTAAGCCAACTCTTAGTCCTTGAATAAATCAGAACTCAAGAACACCCAGAGAAATCACTGTGAGGGTTCCAAAAAATACAGATCAATACCAATTATACTTCTAACCTTTTATCTAAAAGTTTGCAAATCTTGACCCTAGCAAAAATCCACAGTTCAAGAAGTAAGACTGGAAAAATGAGTAAATAAAAAAGTACTACCAATAAAAACAATTAGAAAATACATCATGGAGACAGGCACATCTAAGACATGAACTCAGAAGTAAAGAAATCTACATATACAAAAAAAATCTCAAAAAAGCAGATTATCTCCCAGTTTAACTAAAATTCCTTGAACAGCAGTAAGAATTTAAAAATCATCCTTTAAATTAAATGGAGTTACAGAGAAAGAATTGGAAAAAAATGGAAGCTCACATATACAAGGAAAATTTCCAGTAAAAACACAGATTACCAGTTTAGCTAAAAATTTCTAGAGTTTAAAAGTTTAATTTAATTAAAGAGTTTAAAAGTTAAATTAAGTGAGAACTGGAGAGAAAGAATTAGAAAAAAAAAAGAAATAAATGATCTAAAGGAAAGAATTGGAGGAAGAATCGACAATTCTGTATAAGAGATTAAATGCTATCAAAGTAATATATTCCTTGACAATTAGAATGGACCAAACAGAAATCAAGCTATTGACATAGCTTCTTGGTTGGCTGAATACAAAATAGTCACAAATAAGGAGAAGTAGACACTGGTGGATGAAGATGAAGAGCTGACAGAAGGGTACAACCCTCAATTAAATCAACTCAAAGTATCCCAATGGCCATTCTTGTTGAATAAACTTCTCTTGCTATGTCTAAGTGTTTTTTTTTTATTGTGGAGTGATCTATTAAGTGTCTTCTAATATTGAACCTAATTTGTCAAGGGATTACCCTTCATCAGACCCAGATCAGAAAATGCAAGAATAGAAAAGCCTACCCTTAAGTGGTCTAAACCTTTCATATTTGGCAGGTGTTCCAAGATCCCATGATTAGATATATACTGTCTTGATAAACAGTTTTCCATGTGGGGATGAGTCAGGCTATGAATATAGAAGCTAATGATTGAAATAACCTTTTTTAATATTTTTTATTATGGTTGGTTTCTTTTTACTCTAAAATGATTTATGAATCATGCATTTCATTCATCTTCAATGATTGTAGAAGGTATAATTTTTTGGTAAGGAGTTAGAAGATTAAATAGTACATCTCTAACCAGGTGAATCATATGTTTTTATATCCTTACAGGGAAAAGAAATGAGAGGGATAAGTACATGCATTGGGGGGGGGGAATGGTATAGGAAGAGGAAAAAATTACTATATTACATATTAATTTTTCACAAGAAGATTTTTGTTAAAAGAGAAAGACTGGGAGCAATGTGCATCACTTGAATTTCACTTACTTCTAAATGATTTAAAGAAGGGTAGGAAGACATAAACACATAAAATATGGCATAGAAATACATCAATATATCAAGAAAATAGACATAATATGGGAACAAAGAGAACATTGTACACATTAACAACATTGTGAGATGATCAAACTTCATGGAAGTGGCGCCTCTCAGCAGTACAGAGAGCTAGGACAACCTTATTAGACCGACCATGGACAATGGTATCCCCATCCAGAGGAAGAAAAACAAAACAAAGCAAAACAAAAACATTAAAAACCTTCAGAATTTGATGAACATTTTATAAAAATGTTTTATAAAAATTTATAAAATATTTATAAAAATCTTTTTCCCTTAATCCTAATTCCTCACACTGAAAATGACTAATCTGCAAAGGTGTTTATCACAAATATGTATGTACAATGTTAAACTGGCTGTTGATGGGGGAGGTATAAAGGGAGGGTGGGAGGAAATTTTGCTACTTAAAAATATATATGTGCCTATGTATGGATGAATGTTGAAAAACTTTCATAACATGTATTTGGAAAAATAAAATATCTATAAAAAAACAAACAAAACAAAAACAAAAAATCTGGGATGAATAAATGGAGGGTTGTTTTAGAGAGGGAAATAGTGACAAAAATCAGAAATTCCAAATTTAATGAGTGGATCTCAAAGGGAAGTTTAACAATAAACATAGAAAAGATAAGATGAGAAATCTGGAAGAGTGCAAGTAGATTTTACTAAACAGAGTTCAGTAGTTAATCTAAGTAAAATTCTTTCTCACCATCATCAAAGAGATGAAAAGATATAAAATACTCGTTTGGAAGGAAAATAACAATAATAACACAATTAAACACATAAATAACTAATGGTTTAGCTATAAATAGTATTAACTTACCTAGAAAATGGAAAAGCATAAATGAAAATCAAAATCTAAAAAATATGATCTTTAGGAGAATTACAGTTGAAACTTAGAAATTAACATAGCTAAAATGGGAAGATAGAACAAAATTGTTCATGTTTTATCCAACATAATAATGTAGAGGCAACCAGTATGATTCTTCCATGGGACAAAAATAAAAATAGACTTGACTAAATGAAAAAAAAAGAGAGAAATTATATTATGGATAAAGTTTCAAAAGACAATGAATTTTTCTACTTGATAGTTTTGAATAGGCTTAAACCAAATATTATAGCATCAAAATATTTGAAGTATTTATAGGGAACAAAGATTATAATGTTCTTTCAGAGCAAACAAATCTGTTAAAAAGAAAGGGATAAAAAGGGAGGGCCTTGAGGGAGGGACAAAGAAAAAAAAAACAAAGAAAAAAGTAATGGAAGGAGGAAGGAAAGGAGAGATGAAGAAAAAAGCAGGGAATTAGAAGGAGGGAAGAAAGAAGAATAGTAAAGTAAGAGAAATGGAAGGAAGAGAGAGGGAGGACAGATTGATAAGGGAAATAGGAAGGAAAGAAGTGAGAGGCAGGGATGGAGGGATAAAGGAAGCTAAGGTAAGGAAAGGGAAGGAAGAAGGAAGAGAAGGAAGGAGTAAGAAGGGAAGCAGAATGAAGAGTAGAAGGAAAGAAGTGAGAGGGAAGGATGGAGGAAAGAAGGAAGTAAAGGATTTGAATAGCCATTACAAAATAATTACACTCATATATGTACAAATATTCATACAAACTTATATACTATATGTGTTATGAACTAACATAAAAGAAGAAAAATTGATTTACTGAGAATATAACTAAATAATACTAGAAAACCAGCAAATTTTATAATATTGAAGTAGATATCAAAGAAAAGTTATTAAAATGGAAAGAAATTTTTGAATTTATAAATAATATTAGAATTAATCTTAAAAGAAATTATTAATATACATGAAATACAAGTCTTTTTAAAAGTGAAGATGAATATAAAGTTTTTTTTGTTTAGTGTGTATAAAAAGACTACAGCACATATCTAAATCAAAGAATTTAAAGGAGAAAAATATAGGCAGTGATGATAGAAAAAGCAAGATTGCAGATCATTTATCAATAAATGCAGGGACAGGTCATTTTATGAGGACTAGAGTTGTCCATTGGTAAACTCAATATGAATGCAAAGACATCCTTAAGCATATTTGATGGACTTCAATATAGGAAACCTATTGTAGTGCATGCACAAGAGTTGCTCATGATGCAGAGATCCACAATGCATTTTTATTTGCATTATTGAAGAATGAATAAGAATCAATGATACTATAGAGCTTTTGAGTATTGCATAAATACATGGCAATATTATAGAATCTATAAATTAAAAAAAAACTTAAAGCAAGCCTACATTTTAATAAGTTTGGAATCAAAAAATAAACAAATAGTATAAACTAATCTTAATTATTACCTGGCAGAATGTAAGAATTTAAAGGGAAGGAGGAAAAGGGAGATTATTTTTTTTGAAGCTCTGAACAGTGTATATTCAAAAGTACAATGTTAGGAGAGGGTAGAGTTTGTTCAGCAAATAACCTGTAGACCAGTTTGTTGGAACATGGTAGATATTAAGGAGTGGAAAGTAAAAAGTCTCTTAAAATTGACTGGAGCCTCATTATGCAGGGCTTCATATTCCTAACTACAAAGATACCTTTTACTTAAGACCTAGATATTTTAGTCACTTCCTAAAACATTATTTGGATAAAATCTCTTGAAAGTGACAATGGCTCCAAATTATCTAATATTTTTAATTCACATATGAATAATAATTTTTCATTATATTCATCTTGTGACAAAATCTCTTTGTTTTTTGAAAAATATTGAAGATAGGATTCCTCCTGGAATGTCCAAGGTGTTATGTTTTTTTTTTAACTGGAACTCTGATCTTATATTTTCCTCTCCTGAGGTTAAGCATTATCTTCTCTCTGGAATTTTTTTTCCAGATTAGTCACCATCTCTAAATACCAGAATCAATTCATTCCAATGATCACCCAACTTTACTTATTAATTTATAGTATTTTTCTCCAAGTAAAGTAAAGTTTAAGACTGACCAATATTCATGATAAAGATAGGTAGTGCCCCCATTAAATTGGGACAAGATTTAAAAAACTGTTAGAAAATCTCTTGATTTTTCACATAAAACTATTTTTCAGTTGTGTCTGACTCTTTGTGACCCCATTTGGAGTTTTCTTGGTAAATATACTTTAGTGTTTGCCATTTCCTTCTCTAACTCATTTTACCGATGAGGAACTAAGGCAAACAGGGTAAGTAACTTGTTGAGCATTATACATCTAGTTAAGTAACTGAGGCAGGATTTGAACTTATGTAGATTAGTCTTCCTGACACCAGGCCCAACATTCTATCCACTACATCATTTAACTTCCCCCCTCCCCAAGAAATAGGTAAGTCAAGATATTTTCCTCAAAGGTTGTAATGACCCACATCTCTTCTAACTTAGAAAATTCATTTCTTCTTCAATAACTGTTAAAGATCAGATTGATGTAGAGCATTGAATGTAAATGCTGTAAATATTCAAATAATGTAAATGTTCAAAAATATTGTATTAGTATTAAAGATTGGCATAAAAATCATACTGTACTTTAAATATGTTGGAATTAAGTATGCTATATGTATGTCTCTTTATATAAGTTAATTTTTTCAAGTGTACACCTATCTTTTGAAGCCATTAGATATTTATTTGATTATTGAAAGAGAAATATTAAGGGAAAGATGAATAAAGTAGTGGGCCTCCAATGAAATTTTGATTCTCTCATTTTCTGTTTTGATTCATGTTCAATACTTAAATGTTACTTCTTTGTGACAAATCATTACTAAAAGAGCTCTACACTGTTTCCTAATGTCAAGAATATATTTTAAAGCCCTGAATAAAACATACTTTCCCTTTGCCAGAATTTTTATTATTGATTTCTAATGGTTTTAGGTGAGCCTTAATCAAAATTCACTACCCTAATTACCCATACAAACCCCAAATTTAAGTACTATAACACGAACTTTCAATAAGACATCATGGGATGATGAAACCTCCATTGTATTCTAAATGATGAAACCTCCATTATATCCTAAATTCTCTATATTAATTAGCATATGATTAGTGTGCACTTATAACAGGGTTAAAATGAAATTAAATGGTGGAAGAATTCTAGTGCAATGATTTTTATAATGATAAAAATGTGAATGTTTTCAGCTACAATAAGTTTTTTTGTTAGCATTTAATTCATCTTCCTGGTATTCCCAGGAGGCAGGTATTATTATTCCAGTTTTCAGAGATGAAGAAATGAAAGTTAAGTGACTTGTCAAAGATTACCAAGAAAATTAGTGTCAGATAAACTCCTCTTGCCCCCTTCAATTTGTCATCCCCTCTTAGACTCCACCCATTAAATCAGAGATCTCAAAAGTTAGGTTTGGAGACCCAGAGGACACTATTAAGAATGCAGATCAGAACCAAAGCTAAGGATAACTGGTAAGACATTATCATAAATAGAAAAAAAATTATAAAATACAAGCAATGTGGTAATCTTTCCAACTAGTCCATGGAGGAAATAATAAAGGAAAATTAAAGTGGTAAGATTAAAGAAATTACTTCCTCTCCAGCTTCATCAAAATTCTCATCTTCTGTTAAAGGGAAAGAAGAGGAAGAGAAATTCTGGTCCAGAGAGGTCTCTTCTTTCTCTTACTTCTAAGAGAGAAAAGATTCTGTCCTATCAGGAACATTTACCCAGAAATGCATCTCTTGTATCTCAACCTTGTTGTCGAAGTCTCAAGCAGTGTGAATAGATTTCCAGACTACAACTGGTCAGTTTATACTGATATAGCCATTATCAAGGTATCTATCTGCTGGTAAATAAAAACTAGAGTTTTTAGCCCTAGCTAGTAAGGCTTTTGGGTTTTCCTTTAATAAGAGCATCTTTTGCTTTATTTTCAAGTCTATATTATTTTTCTGATATAATAAAAAGATTATAGTAACAAGTCAAGAAGCATTAATTAACTTTTGACTCTTTTTTGTCAGATACTATTAAGTGCTCGGCATAAAAACAAAAATAGAAACAAGATTAGATAGTTTCTGCCCTCAAATAGTTTGTATCCCATAGAGGAAGAAAACACATAAAAGGAAGCTAAAAATGGAGGAACAGGAGATGAAAATACCTGTTTTGAGATTGTAGAGAAAGTATGGATAGTTTAAAGAATAACTTGGGTGCAACCCCAAAATGGAGGTTCTGGGGGAAAGCATTCTATCAGAGGGAGGACCACTTCCTTTGGGGTATTTCTAATATTAAAAGTCCAGGGTTAGGGAGAGGTTTTAGCATAAAGAAGTTTCTGAAGAATAAAGTTAAACACTTGCAAGATGGATCCCATAGATCACAGGGTTAGTACTATTTTAGCAATAAGTGATATCAACATTTTAGGTTAAATTTAATAATAGGATTTTAGATATTAAATAGAAAAACTTAAGTTATGAAAAGCTATTTTTGTTTTAAGAACTGAACAAGGGCTCATTATGTTGTAAGAGGAACAAAAAAAAAATATTACCCATATAAGAAGTTAGAATAAAAGGGGGGAAAAAAGAATTTGAATACACCAAGTCAATGAAATAAAAGAAAACCTTGAATAAAACATTTACTGATATTTAATATTTTGTTTGAGATTAGATTTTAATTTAAGAATATTCTAGTTATTAGATTCTTAATTTCAACAAATAGAGACCCTTTGCCTATTTTTATTTTTTCCCCAATAATGCTCTTGAAACAACAAATATCTATGTGATCCTAACTGGAACTGATCAATAGAACTTCTTAGAATAACTCTAATTTTCATTCCCTCTTTGCTCAAAATCTGTATAATTGATTGTGACTCTGAATATATGCATGTTGAAATTCAATCAAGTCAACCAACCAATCACTCCTGCTCTGTTTAATGTAACTTAATCTAACTAGAGAACATCTATGTCGAATCAATCCAAAGGTGTTAAAATTGATGTGATAATGTTTGTAATGCACTTAGAAGGAGTAAATGAAGGAGTAAAAAACAATAGATAAAATTCAAATGATGCTACACAGGATATGCATTAACATTGCTCAACTACTTCATAGTTTTCTGTGATTGGCCCCCTTTTTTGTTAGGTTTTTGCAAGACAAATGGGGTTTAAGTGGCTTGCCCAAGGCCACACATGGCTAGGTAATTATTAAGTGTCTGAGACCAGATTTGAACCCAGGTACTCCTGATTCCAGGGCCGGTGCTTTATCCACCGCACCACACAGCTGCCCCCTTCCTATTCTTTACAATAAGAGCTATGTATTAGAATACTGGTAGCATGCACTAATAAGTGAGACTTTGTATAATCAATGTTAAAAAGACAGGGATTCTCCATTTTCTAGTTCCTCTAATTTCTTATCTAGATGATAATGAAGTCACTAGTTAAGTATTGGATATCTAAATTAAGAGATGGATGGCCAGGTGTTAAGGCTTGAGGGCATAACTTTTTATGAAATTCTGCATAAATCAACATGCTATAGTTGGCCAACAATTATAATAATTACTACAATGTTTGCAAAGGAAATTGAAGCTTCAATGTTCTGTATGTCAGCAAATTTAAATATATTCGGTTCAATGCTCTGAACCGTACTTTTTAGGCATGTGTTGAGTGAGTATGTGGGTGTACATCATGCAGCTAATACAAAATAAAACAAACACAAATGCTAATCTAAAAAATAATGCTAAATTTGATATTATTAGTGACAAATCAAATCTATGAAACAATGAACATATCAAGGTTAGTCCTAAAATTGAATTCATGTCATATTTTAAATTTTTTTCCAATGATCATTTTGTGTATAGTTAAAAAGCAGAATTTATACAGTCAATTTATACACCAATTCTTTATTTAGTTCTGATTTTTGACAAGATCTTTGAGGGCTGAATCAAATGCATAACCAAGTATTTTCAAATAATCTGTGCATCAAAGTACATTTCTTAATAAATATTTCTTAGTAAAATTTATGTGCATCATTGAGAATTTTAATAAAATTTAAGCAGGAGAATATTTACAATAAATGAAAATTGTGCTTAATCCTGATTTATGATACTTTATTTGGAAGATTTCTTTCTATGAATATTTACATTAAATGACAACAGTGTATCCCATATAATACATAGCATTATAACACTATCAATTATGTTAATGCCACACAGTTAAAAGGATTTCAAGGTCATTGCATTTTTTCAAAATATTGAATTTTTTCTTATATATTTCTTCCTGTCATCTGGAAGAAAAGAAATTCTACAGAGGTATCATAATAACTCAGCTTCTCTAAGTGAAATAATTAATACATATTAATGCTGCTCTCAAATGAGTATAGGCGCTGTCTTCTAATAGCAGACAGTGTGAATGCATGAAACTACTGCAGATTTGACTCAAACTATGTAAATTGTAGTTGTTTTTTTTTCTATTGAATATTTATCAAATTTAAAACCAAAAAGGTTTGGGATCTAAAAAAACATGAAAGCTAATTCAAGGAAGTTAGTTCTAAACTTTGATGTATGTGGCTGAATTGCTTGTTTATAAATTGATATTTGTTCCATCTAAAAGACCATGAAATAATCAATTACCATGATCAATTTTTCTTTTCCCATGCAATTCTGAATAGAAAGGAGAAATCTCTTTCCCCCACTTTCTTCTGAAAACATTTGCCCTAGGACCTATTTCAAAATTTATCTTCTTCAATTCAAGCCAATGTAATTCTATTCAGGAGAGGTCTAAGTCAGACAAACTTACTAGGAATCAAACACTGTGAAATTCTTGTAGCTTTTATGAATTCAAAAATGACCTCTTGAATAATTATTTTGCAGGAGATACAATGGGTCAAAGATAAAATAAGTAAACCTCATTCTAGCAAGGTTGATGAACTGAACTTAAATAACCATTAAACTAAATAGAATAGGATAATCCCTTCATCCACTTATCAGAAACAATCAAAAGCAACATAATATATCTTCATCTTTATATTACTTTATAGGCATTCCCTACATAAATTTCCCCAAAACTATAAATAAATACAGACAGATCATTTGTTAAAAATATTATAAATTGGATTATTTTTTAGATTTACCTTATATAGGCTGGGTGTATGAGTAAATCTGTGTATATGCTGACCATCTTCTATATATACAGCTAAGGAAACAGACTGGACCAGGTAGCCTCTAAGATTCCATCCAAATTGAAATTCTGTTTTTCTGTGACTCATTACTTTTCAGTTCATATTGTCTCCTTATATTTGAATGTGATCTGAAAAAATTAAGTGACTTTCATTTTCTATTTGCATTTCCAGTGCTCAAACCAGTCGTTTGCACTATATATCCTATATAAAACTAGAAATCCCCCTTTTAGCGTCATTCAGCAAGTTGACCTTTCATAACATTGTTTCAGTGCTATTTGCCCTTTACAAAACAATTTTTGCTAAAATTGTAATTTTACCAATTAACATTAGATTATGTATTTAAATATTGAATATCCATTAATGTAAGTTTTATTGTTAATTTGCTTTCTATAAATTTCATATTTATACTGTTTCAAATAGAAAGATCATGACTTTTCACATAACTAGGAGAACTTGTCCCCATCCAAGAGCATACCCATTGTCCTTATTATTTCCCCCAGATCTTCTCATTATAAAAGATCACATCAGCCTTGAAAGGTGGAAAATTTAAGATAGAAATCTTAGATCTCCTCCCAAAACTTTTTCTTAATGATGGAAACAAGACCATTCATCTCTTCAGTTTCCATCTGAGCACACTCTTCTGGACATCATCTCGATATCTGTGGGTATTTTTTTCTTTTTTTTCTCTCTCCCTGAAATTTCCCTTCCCACCTTTACAGCTTCCTTTTATGGGTTGTTTTTCCCTGTTGGATTATAAATATCTAGAGGACAGAGAGTATCTATTGCCTTTATACATCCAGTGTTTACACACTGGTAAATAAATGTTTATTGACTGAATGAAAATGATACACATTACTAAAAGGAAAAAAATAGTTCTATTTTCTAAAGACTGATTTCTCCTTCTATTCTGTTGAGAAATATAACTATATATAAGGTGCTATGATATGCGCTATGATATTTTTTCTATTTGTCTTTCCACTATTTCATACTTAAAAGATAGAATTTTCATACTTAATAAACTTAAAGAGAATATGAATACCCTACACATGACTTTGGGTGGATGGGGTGAAAGGAGAGAAGGGATAGTGAGGATTTGTAATTAATTTGAAGTTCAAAATTTATCTGAGTTTTCATGAGCCAGTTTTAAATATGGGTGAATCCTTGGTTAAACCATTTCAAACTTACATACATTACCATTTTGCATTTTAATTAAAAATTCTTATGATATTATTAGTTTAACCTATATCATCAACCTGTTGTTGCTTCCAGTGAGTTTTATGGAAGAACACATGATGTCAACCATTATTCTTCCCATTATATTATATACTATATATTAACATGCTATGTTTTCCCAGAGGAGTAAATAAGGGGAAGTCAATAGGGAGGAGTAAATAAGTAAGTAAGGAAGAAACAGAATCAAGATGACAGAGTAAAAGCAGGGATTCCTGTAAGCTCTTCCCCCAAACCACTTCAAATATCTTTAAAAATAAGACTCAAATCAAATTCTAAAGTAGCAGAACCCGCCGTTTTCCAATCCAAGACAACCTGGAAGATCCAGGAGAAGGGTCTATTACACATGGTTGGAAAGGGCCTGTCACCCTGCACCAGAGCAAACCAACTCCAGTCATCCAGAAACAGTTCTTGGATAACTGGGTCTTTGGCACAGGTGGCAGTTTCTAGACTTCTCAGCCCAGGAACTGCCAAGGACAACTTGTAAGATCAACAGGAAAACTCTGCCACACCAGACTGAGGATAGAGTTCAGCTTAGGCTTCAAGCACAGACCCAACCCCAGCCTGCCAGGAGCTGACCTGGGGTACCGCCAAGCAGGGAGTCACTCAGAACCTATATCCAGAGTGCTTAGCCCATTAATGGCAAGGGGGGTGGGGTAAGGAGATTTGGGTTGAATGCAGAGGTCTCTTTGCTACCCCCGAGGCAGGAATTTGTTGCTTTGCTCATTCTTAAATCCAGATTGCAGTCTGGGGTTACAATTTCAGAAGGAGAACCAGAAGCACATTACAACTTACTGCTTGTGATGGAGCAGGGACCCTCCTCTCTGTTCCAGGTCAGAGGGGAGTACTTCTGGTCATCCACAGAGCACAGGCTAGAACAGCAGTTAGAATATCTCATAAGATCTTGAGAGAATTGAGAACTTGCAGGTCCCTGGGGGGGAGAGGGGGCTTGCCCCTAAAACAACGGCAAAAACCTCAAAAGCTTGAGACAATGCATTCTCCAGCCTGGAAGTAGAGTTAAATTACTTAACACAAAGGTAAATGAACAAACAACAGAAGGAAAAAAAAAATCCAACTATAGACAATTATTTTGGTCCTATGGTAGATCAAAATACATACTCAGAACATAACAACACAAAAATTCCAGCATCTAAAACATCCATGAAGAAAACATGAATTGGTCTGAAGTCATTGAAGAACTCAAAAAATATTTTGAAAATTAATTAGGGAAGTAGAGAAAAAATTGGGAAGAGAAATGAAAGCCATTCCACAAACCTGGGGAAGGAGGTGCAAAAAAATACTGAAGAAAATAGCATGTTTGGGACAAATGGAAAAAGTAGTCCAGAAGGTCAATGAGAAGAATATTGTAAAAAGCAAAACTGGCCAAATGGTAAAGTTCCCTGAAGAAAATAATTCTTTCAGATGCAGAATGTAGCTAAGGAAAGCTAATGACTTTATGAAAAATTAAGAAACAATAAAACAAAACCAAATGAATGAAAAACTAGGAGAAAATGTAAAATATCTCTTTGGAAAAGCCACTGAAATGGAAAACAGACCCAGGAGAAATAATGTAAAAAAATTATTGGACTACATGAAAGTCATGACCAAAAAAAAAAAAAAAGCTTAGACCTCCTCTGTCAAAAATTTCTTCAGGAAAACTGCCCTGATTTCCAAGATTCAGAGAGTAAAATAGAAATTGAAAGAATCCACTAATCACCTACTGAAAGAGATCCCAAAATGAAAACTGCCAGGAATATTATAGCCAAATTTCAGAACTCCTAAGCGAAGGAGAAAATATTACAAATAGCCAGAAAGAAACAATTCAAATATCATGAAGTTACATCCAGGATAATATAAGATTTAGCTGCTTCCACATTAAGGGCTCACAGAGTTTGGAATATAATATTCTGGAAGGCCGAAGAGCATGGATTACAACAAAAATTCACTACCCAGAAAAATGAATATCCTCTTTCAGGGGAAATGATGAATAATCAATCAATGAAATAGGGGAATTTCAAACTGTCCTATTGAATGGACCAGAGTTGACCAGAAAGTTTGGTTTTCAATTACATAGCTCAAGTGAAGCATAGAGAGAGTGGACAGGAAGGCAAATTATGAGGAATTGAATGATGTTGAACTGCTTGTATTCTGGCTTGGGACTATGATACTTATAACACATATGAATCTCTCACTTATTAGGGTAGTTAGAAGGACCATCTTTAGACAAGGCACAGGAAGGAGATGAATATTAAGGCATTATAAAGTATAAAGATGGAGTTAATGGGTGGAAAAGGAATGTACTGGGATAAAGGGAAAGGAGAGTTAGAATGCAGTAAGTTATTAACTAAAACAGCTTCATAAATATGTATTATATGCTTTTTAAAAAACTTTTTTTCCTTTCTCTATTTTCTTTTTCCTTTAAAAAATTGACTTCGAAAATGCAAAAGAAAATTGATAAAAATAAATTCTTTAAAACTGATAAATAATCTTTAACTGTTTATTGCAGAAAATCAATCATAAAGTAATTAACATTATAATTTAAGGAAGTGAATATTTCCAGTTCAGTATGTATTAATGTCTTCAATGGATCTGAATTCTGAAAGACTAAAAAAAAGCCTTCTCTCTGCTTAAAAATGTGTATGCACAAATGTTCTACTAATTTGAAGTTTTATCAGAAGTTTTTTAACTTCAGTTACCTTTAAAGTTTTATAGAAGTACTAGTAGCCATAATTAATGGTTTATCACAACCTGATAACAATTCCTATGGAGCCAACATGCAAAACTTGTAGATTACAGAGAAATTTGGAACATGATCAAACAGAACCTATTATCCATAAGAGTGAGTGTTATGAAAAAAATTACATTTCTAAATTCTTCATGAGACCAGTTACATTTTTGGCACTAGAACACTCAAAACTTTATGTGATGTATATATTGAACATATGAAGACATTTGAAGATAGAACATATTTATTTAATTGAATGTTGTAGAGAGAAGAAAAAAGGGCCAAGAATGTTTTTTTTTTCCACATTTAGGTGGCAGTCAGATGAGGAAAATAATTAGTAAAAGAGATGTGTTAGAGAAGTATCATTGGAATATAATGTCATAGGAGCCAAGATGGTGGCTTGAAGCTAACAAGTTCCTAGAGCTTTCCCTTATCATAGATAAATAAAACCTCTGTAACAACATTGAAGCTATAGATCCCACTACAAAAAAGAGAACCAAAGAATCTTCAGTGAAGATCGTTCTCTTTGGGGGAAAAGGGAAAGTAAAGACCAGGAATTCAGAGTGGCAAAGTCAGTGGAAGGCTTTTAGCCACAGTGTAATCCAAGTCATGACAGATTGAATCAGCAGAGGTCCTGTCAAATAGATAGCAAATCAGCAGGGAGGGTCCCAACCCCAAACAAAATCTGAACCCTGGGAACACCGGGGCAAAAGACAGGACTGAGTTGGGAACAAACCACTGTTAAGTCAGAACCTGGACACAAAGGAAGAAATAAAGCCCTGCACAGGCAAGACCTGGCCTACATAGGCAACAAGTTGACCAATACCAAGCCAGGGCTCAAACTACCAGTCCAAACATAAAAAGCTTCAATCTGTCCTTTCAATATCCCAGAAGCAGAGCTAAAACAACAAAATTGAGCAAAATCTAAAACAGCACTCTAGAAAACTACTTTGCAGATAAAGATGATAACAATGCCATGTCTGAAGAAGAAATCAGTAAAAAATCACTCACAAGAGAAGTCTCAAAATAATCAATGAATTGGACTCAAATTCAAAAACTCATAGAAGAGTTTAAAAAAGAATTTTAAAAAGTAAAGAAAAGAGGAAGAAAGAAAATGGAAAAAAGAAATGAGAGTCATGCAGAAAAATATGAAAAATTGACCAGAGAATTCAACACCTTTAAAAAGGAAATGCGAAAAGTAATTAAAGAAAATTAAAACCCCCAAAACTAGAATTGAACAAAGAGAAATCAATGGATCCATGAGATTACAAGATGCCATCAAACAAAATAAAAAAGGTTACCTTTTAGAGGAAAAAACAACCATGAAAATAAATTGAGAGGAGGGATAATCAATGAATCATTGGACTACTAGAAAGCCTAGCTCAAAAAAAGAACCTAGAAAATATAATTCATGAAATTATCAGAGAAAACTGTCCAAATCTGCTAGCTAAAATCATAGAAAAATTCTAGAACTCTCAAGTAAAGAAGAAAATACTGAAAGCAACAAAAAAGAAAACACTTTAAATGCAAAGGAAAAACAATTGGACTCACACAGAACCTATGAGTCTCAATACTGAAGGACCAGAGGATTGGAGTTATCAAATATCAGAGGACAAAGGACCTAGTATTATAATCAAGAATTTACTACCCTTTAAAAGAAAGCATATACTGTCAGGGGGAAAGATGTTTGTTCTATGAAATAGAGAATTTCAAGAATTTCCTGACACAAAGACCAGAACATTGAACAGAAAATTCATTCACCAAATTCATGACTCAAGAGATACATAAAATGTTCAATGAAAATGAGAAGGAAAAAAACAAAATAAAACAACACACATGTTATTCAAGACCATCAAATTGTATACAACTCTAAAAAGGAAGATATAACACTTCTAATTCTTGAGAATTTTATTTTTCTTAGGATAACTAAAGGAGGAAATACAATTGAAGATACTGGACTTAGAGGATATGGGTATAATTGGGCCTTGTCTCTACATTGAAGAGGCCCAAGATGATATCACTATGTTTGAGTCAAAAGGTCCTGATGAAAAGCAGGGGTTACTCTAAACTTAAGTGTCTCGGTATCTTTTGACCCACTTTAATTTTGCTGTGCTGACAAAGTTTAGCACTTTTTCTGATGAAGGCATCATAAACTGGGCAGTCCTGAGTCAGTGTCTCCCATAACTTACAATCATTTGTAAAGTTCTCAAGTGAGAGTCTCAGAGCATCCCAGTATTTAGAGTCTTTTGAGATTTTTATAGTTAATTAAATCAGGGTTGGACTTAATCCCAACTTTACTTAACAAGGGGTTATGTAACCTGCACGGTGTGGGGGAAGGTAAAGTGTGGGAGAAAATATGTTTGGGGGGAAGTGGCACAAATAGTTGATGAAATTATTTGGCTTTGCATGATGCTTTGGTTCATGAGGATGACGATTGTATGTCCTTGGAGGGTACTTGAAAAGGGGTAAAGTAAAAAATGATTAAAATTTTATAATTTAAGACTCATTGAAAAGTGTACTTTAAAAAAAAATTAAGGCAATGGGGTTAAGAGTAAATTGCCCAAAGTTGAAAAGTGTACTCCTAAAGAGACAGAATAGGGAAGGATTGACTTTAAGACAAGACTGCTTATCAAATAATCAAGCAATCAATCTGTGATGGTTCTTTGATAACACTTTGAATTTATCAAAGCAATCAATTTATCAAGCTATGATTGATGATATGTGATTAATAGAACTTGAGTGATTATTAATACCAGGTGAAGAGGCACAAAGGTTTATCATTTTAGAGGGAAAGAAGGAAGGATGCAAATATTGAGTAAATTCTATTCAATAGATTTGACCTATAGAGAGAATAAGATATATTCTCACTTAGATTTAAAAATATAGCTTACTCTACAAAGAAAGGGGGATAGGGGAATGGAAAGATAAGGGAAGAAGGGACAGAGAAAAGGAAAGTAGAATGTATAAGTGAAAATAAACTGAAAGTTAAATTTTAAAAGAAAAGTTAAAGGGGAAAGAGAGTAAAACTGGCAAGAAGGAATAAGAGTAAAGGAAAGAAAAAAATATAAATGGAGAAAGAAAACATGGAGGAAACTACAGAATTAGTAATCTTAATTGTAAATGTGAATGGGATGAATTGTCTCCCCAAAAACAGAAATGGATAGCAGAATGGATTAAAAGCCAAGAAACACATTTGAAGCAGAGATACAAAAAAAAAAGGTAAAGGTAAAAGGATGGATCAATATCTTATGCTTCAAATGAAGTAGAATATCAGGGGGAGTCATCCTGATTTCAGATAGAGTAAAAGCAAAAATAGGTCTCATTAAAAGGGTTAAGGAGGGAAACTACATTTATTTATTTTTTTTAAGGTTTTTGCAAGGCAAATGGGGTTAAGTGGCTTGCCCAAGGTCACACAGCTAGGTAATTATTAAGTGTCTGAGACCGGATTTGAACCCAAGTACTCCTGACTCCAAGGCCGGTGCTTTATCCACTATGCCACCTAGCTGCCCAGAAACTACATCTTTTTAAAAGGCACTTTGGCAATGAAGCTTATGTCATTACTAAGCATGTATGCACCTAGTGGCATAACATCCAAATTCCTAGAGGAAAAGTTGAGTGAATTACCGGGAGACATAAACAGCAAAACTATAATAATGGGGGAACTCAAGTTCCCTCTCAGTACTGGATAAATCTAACCACAAAACTTCACAAGAAGGAAGTTAAAGGTGAATGAAATATAAGAAAATTTAGATATGCTAGACCTCTGGAGAAAAAACTTAATGGGGCTAGAAAACTATGTACCTCTTCCTCCATAGTACATGGTACTTATATTAAAATTGACCATGTTTTAGGGCATAAAAACCTTAAAGTCAAAGGCAGAAAGACAGAAACAATGAGTGCATACTTTTCAGATAATGATGCAATAAAAATGTAATAAAGGGTCATGAAGAGATAAATAAAAAACTAATTGGAAACTAAATAACATAATTTTAAATAATGGGTAGATCAAACAACAAATAATAGAAATAATTGATAATTATAACCAGGAAAATGGGACCATAATACCAAAATTTATGGGATACAGCCAAGTTTTGAGGGGAAACTATATAACTCTAAAAATGTATATGAATAAAATAGACAAAGAGGATATCAATGAATTAGTTATGCAACTAAAAAAAAGCTAGAAAAAGAACAAATTAAAGATCTCCAAATAAATACAAAATTATAAATTCTGAAAATCAGGGGAGGGATTAATAAAATTGAAAGCAAGAAAGCCATTGAATAAATAAATAAAAATAATATTTGGTTTAATGAAAAGTCAATAAAATAGATAAATTTTTGGTCAATCTGATTAAAGAAAGAAAATAACCAAATTGCCAGTATCAAAAATGAAAAGGGTAACTAACCACCAGTGAGAAGAAAATTAAAGGGATGATGCAGAACTATTTTGCTGAAATGGATGCTAATAAATTGCATAACCTGAGCAAAATGGATGAATATTTACAAAAACACAAGTTGCCCAGTTTTACAGAAGAGGAAATAAAATATTTAAATAACCCTAATTCAGAAAAAAGAAATTGAAGAAACCATCAACAAATTCCCTTAAAATAGTGTCTAGTTACAGATGGATTTACAAGTGAATTCAATCAAATATTTAAGGAACAATTAATTCCATTCTACATAACCTTTTTAAAAAATAGGAGTTCTGCCAAATTCCTTTTAGGACACCAAACTCGTACTGATGATACCTAAACCATGAAGAACCAAAACATACAAAGAAAATTATAGATCAATCTCAGTAATGAATATTGATGCAAAAATCTTAAATAACATTTAAACAATGAGACTACAACAAGTAATTACTAAGATAATACATCATGATTAGGTAGCATTTATACCAGGTAGGCAGGGATGGTTCAACATCATTGACCAAATTAATAGAAAAATCAACAGAAACCATTTGATTATCTCAACAGATCCTGAAAATGCCTTGATAAAATATATTATTCATTCTTATTAAAATAATAATGAATAATATTTATGTAAAACTATCAACAAACATTCTATGCAATGGGGATAAACAGAGCATTTTCAATAAATTCAGGGTTGAGACAAGGATGCCCATTATTACCATTACTATACAATATAGTATTAGAAATGGTAGCTTTAACAATAAGAGAAGAAAAAGAAATTGAAGAAATCAAAATTGGCAATGAGGAAGCAAAGCTTTCACTATTTGCACATAATATGAGGGTTATCTTAGAGAACCTGAGAAAGCATCTAAAAATAACTTCTTGAAACACTTAACAAATTCAGCAAAGTAGTGGGGTACAAAATAAACCTACATAAATCATCAGCATTTCTTTGAATGAACAACAAAGTCCAAGAGCAAGTGATAGAAAGAAAAAATATATTTAAAGTACCTAAATATTAAGTATTTGGGAATCTAATTCCCAAAACAGATCTAAATAATTGGAAAAATGTCAATTACTCATGTTTAGGTTGATCTAATATAATAAAAATGACAATTCTACTCAAATTACATTACTTATTCAGTTCCATACCAAACTACCAAATAACTATTTTTATTGAGTGAGAAAAAATAGTAACCAAATTCATCAGAGCAAAAAAGGGACAAGAATAGCAAGCAAACAGGTGAAAAAAAATGTAAAGGAAGGTGGTCTTGCTCTCCCCAATCTAAAACTACTATAAAGCAGCAGTCATCAAAACTACCTGGTACTGGTAAAGAAATAGTATAATGGATCAGTGGATTAAGATAGATTACAAAGAAACGGAAGTATATGATTATAGGATTATACTATTTAACAAAGCAAAAGACATCAGTTTCTGGAATAGGAACTCACTATTTGACAAAAAATTGTTGAGAAAATTGGAAAATCGTATAACAAAATATAGGCTTATACCCTCATCTCATACATAATATCAAAACAATTTCAAAATGGGTACAAGAGTTAGACATAAATGGCAACACCATAGATAAGTTAATAGACCAAGATATTATCTATGATATCTATGGAAAGAGAATAAATTTATGACCAAACAGAGTATATTATAAACTGCAAAATTCATGATTTTGACTATTTTGCCCTAATTAAATCAATTCTGCCAAAATCAGAAGAAAAGCATAAAGTTGCAAAACAATATTCACAAATAGGAATTCTGATTAAAAACCAGCTCTCATTTATAAGAAATATAGACAATAGCATCAAATTTATAAGCATATGTCATTCCCCAATTGATTAATGGTCAAAGAATATGCATAGACAGTTTTCAAATAAAGAAATTAAAACTATTTACCATCATGGTAAAAATACTCCAAATCATTATTGATTAGAGAAATGCAAAATAAAATAGCTCTGAGGTATCATTTCGTAACTATCATATTGATTCAGATGAGAAAAAGGGAAAATAATCAGTGTTGGAGAAGTTATGGGAGGATTGAGACATTGATGCATTGTTAGTGGTGTTATGAAATGATCTAGTCATTCTGGAGAGCAATATTGAACTATGCCCAAAAGGCATCAAAACTGTGCATTCTTTTGATCCTGCAATTCAAATTCTAGGCCTATAACACTGAAGAAATCATAAAAAAATGGAAAAAGTCTCATATGTTCCAAAATATTATCAGCAGCTCTTTTTATGGTGGTAAAAAACTGGAAATTCAGAGGATGTCCTTCAAATAGGGAATGACCAAAGAAACTATGGTACATGAGTACTATGGAATATTATTGTCTTTATCTTTATAGATATTATCTTTATAGATAAAGAAACCATAAATGTTTGTACTCTAGAGAAGCATGGAATGAGTTACAGGATCTAATTCTGAGGGAAGGAAGCAGAACCAGGAGAACAATGTACACATTAACAGCAACATTGTGAGATGAACATCCTTGATGAAAGCAGCCCTTCTCAGCAGTTGTTTAGAGAGCTAGACAACAATATTAGACCAGCTATGGACAATGCTATTCCCATGCAGAAGAAGAAAAAACAAAACAAAACCAAAAAAATATATTAAAAAACCTTTCAGAAACTGATGAACAGTTTGTAAAAAAATATCTCTTTCCCTTAATCCTAATTCTTCATGCCAAAAATGACTAATTAATAAACTAATTAATAAATATTTACAGTGTTAACCTGATTTTGCAGTAGAAGAGAGGGGGGAAGGAAGGGTGAGTTGAAGGAAATTTTGTAATTTCAAAATATGCATATGCATATGAATCAATGTTGAAAAACTATCATAGCATGGATTTGGAAAATAAAATATCAAAAGAATTTAATATCAGAAGAAGGACAGGAGTTCATAAGGATAGAAAAAGTGATCAATAACTACAAATGTTAAAACAAGAATATTAATTATGATTTATTTTTATATTGAAGGAATGATGTTAGATAGTGAAGGATTGAAAATTGAGTGGGTAAAAACAAACCAAGGTAATTCAAGTAAATTATTCTCCCTTTAGAACTTTAACAATGAAAGGGAAAAGAGAATAAGAATGAGAATGAATCAAGGGTGATATTCAGTTTTCAGTATTTCAAGGAACTGTGATTTTATTAGTGTGGCAAATTCTTAGAAGGATTAAGATTGAAAGTTTTCTTGGGATTGGTGATTTTGGTCTTTTTTGCAGGGATTACATCAAATTTTATTGTTTTTTTTACCAAGAATAATTCGTTCTAGAAGATTCACAACTCATTATCAAATAATTATCAAATGACTATAAGGGTTCATTTGAATTAGTTCACTTTCTAAATGATGATCTGATACATGCATACCCTCATTTGTTTTCTACATATTTAAATAAAATAATTGTCTCATTCCCTTTGTTACCCTTTCATTGTACCTTATGAGGTGCATAATCATGTGATCAAGATGTCACAATTATTTGCATTCTTGTAGTGCAGATATCAGTCTATATGAAAACCAGGATCAATGGGCATGTGTATTAGAAGCCATTTTGAAACCAATATAGACCATAAAAACTTTTCTGCAGAAACAAACCATGTTATCTTTCATTGCAGGATTAAAATCATTTTCAATTTAAACATATGCTCCACTTATGCTATTATCCTTATATTTGGTAGATTTTCACATGAATTGGTTGATAATATCAATAGTTTCTAGGAAATGTCAGTCAGTGGGTCAATGGTAGAAAAGAAGAAAGTCATGTAAAAAGAAATTATTCTCTTACAAAGTTTAGTTTATCTAAAAACATTGCTCAAAACAAGGTAATATTTGTAACTGAATTTAAAGTACATTTTATCCAATAAAGTATTTGTCATTTATCAGTAGAAAAGAAAATATTTTACACAAAAATTAGCTACTTATTTTCACTAATTGTTTAGGTAGCTAAAATTTTAAAATTAAGTTCCATCTTTTTGGCAAGAGAACCTATAATTTTTTTTCCATTTTGAATCACATATTTGTGTGAGCAAACATTTTCTTTTATTCTTGTTTTAAATCAAATTATAAAAGATAATAATAAAGGGGCCTAGATTTATAAACCCTATCTACTATTGAGCTAAATATTGCAAACTTTTCTGCAAATTAAAAAGTATGACATAAAAGCTAAGCTTATATATGATTAAGATATTGTTATATAACTTCCAAGTTGTCACTTATTTCATTGATATTTATATTTAACAAAATTATTAAATGCTGAAATTTAGTAAGAACTCTTTGAAATAACAGTAAGCACATGAGATTTTGCTGGTTTACTTATTTTAATATTTGTAGATATCCAAAAAGTATTCATAATTGCTTCATAAATTTTTACATTGTTTAATTATAAGTAGAATACAATGTTATAATTACATTATATTATATATTGCCAACATATAGAAATAAGTAAGATTGGTATTTTAGATAGGAAATAGAATGACATATTTGAAAAATGAAAAAACAGAACTAGTATAATATGACATTATCATACGCATCATTTGATAGATATCCATTTATTTTGTGTTTGCTTTAAGCATTTCTTTTCCAACAAAAACACCCAAATTAAATTAATTGAATAGAAAAATCTGAAAGAAACTTTAGAAAATAACATATAAATTATTTAGGCCAATAATGTTTTTTGTTCTTCAATATCACAAAGTGAGAAAAAGAAAAGCGAATTTAACTTTTTGCAAAGTACTTTATATAGATTGTCTCATTTAATCGATAAGTGAAATCAAATACATCATAATAATGTATTATCTAAAAATTAGAGTAGGACAGACTGAATTCATATGTGTTCTATTAAATATTTAAATGATGAATTATTTTTATTCTATTTTTTTAGAATATACCAAACAAATAATCAGCTTTTCTGGGTATTACTAACAAAAATGATGAGCAAAAATAAAAAGAAAATTTTCACTGAAAATACCTACATCCAAGTTGTTGAATATTAATTTACCAAGACACACATAAAATTTATATAAATACAACTACAGAAATGAATTATGAAAATATATATTTTTAGCTTTCCAACTAAAAGAAAAATTATGACATAATTGCTATTTTATCCTGGAATTTTCATTAGTACTTTGAGCTTTTCCTCCATAGAATATTCAACTATCCTGTAACCTTTTCAACTGGATTATTCCTCTTCAAGTCCTGCCCCCTTAATTCATCTAGTTGGTTTCTTCTGAGGTCAATAATTTTTGGAAGGATTCAGTAAATCAGCTTTCAAGAACAATCACTATCCTATA
The DNA here is from genome assembly GCF_037893015.1 of Macrotis lagotis. Taxonomy (NCBI): domain Eukaryota; kingdom Metazoa; phylum Chordata; class Mammalia; order Peramelemorphia; family Peramelidae; genus Macrotis; species Macrotis lagotis. The sequence continues at coordinate 117,373,083 of NC_133663.1, read as the reverse complement.
TGCTTGCATTTGTAACATTCCATTAGTATAGCACCTGACACAGTAAACAATTAATCAATATATGTTTCATTATTCACACTTTATTGTGATAAAATATTGGAAAGAAAAGGAATTCATATTGATAAGGATATAAGAAATGAAAAATGGATGTATTCTAAGAACTTAAGTGAGATTTCTGTCAATTATAAAAACTGCTGAAAATGCAACCATGAGAATAGTAGAAATAATCATTGTAATAATATTAAAAACTAAGAAGAAAACTAATCTTAGATTAATTTTAATGAATAATCTTGATTTTTAAAGAAGAGAATGAAATTCACTTCTTTCCTTTTTGATGAGAAGTAAGGGAACTATGGGCCTATAGGTAGGTATGGTAGTATTGTTGGTCAGTTTTTGTTTAACTGTATTCCTTGTAACAAAAAAAGATACCAGAAAGTCTTTATAATATCACCTCTGCCTAAAAAATCATTATAATTTTTAAAATATGAAATAAAAAAGAGAAAGGTGGGGTGTCTAGGTGGCACAGTGGATAAAGCACCGGCCCTGGAGTCAGGAGTACCTGGGTTCAAATCCGATCTCAGACATTTAATAATTAACTAGCTGTGTGGCCTTGGGCAAGCCACTTAACTCCATTTGCCTTGCAAAAACCTAAAAAAAAGAGAGAGAGAAAGGCATTACTTTATCCAATTTAGTGAGACGAATAAATATTTGAATCCATACATCAGTCGTGCATGGAAAAAGGAAGAGATCTATAGGCTCTGCCAAATATTTGTGGTAAATGTCAAATAAACTCCTGGGAAAAAGAAAATAGCAATCTATAAAAAGAAACTAATATTATAATAATATGAATATAAATATTTTGCATCATACATGACAGAGAAATATAAGAACATTCCCCTCTAAAAAAAGACTAAAGCATTGTGTTAACTTTCATCATTATTTGATATAGTTTAAAATGCCAATTATGAGAATCAAAGGAAAAAAAAATTAGAAAAGAACTATTTATATAAAGGGGAATGGAATATTTCTATTTGGGAAAAATATTATGGTTTAGAAAACCCATTAAAGAATGATGATAAACACTTTCTTTTTTTTAAGTTTTTTTTTTTTTGCAAGGCAAATGGGGTTAAGTGGCTTGCCCAAGGCCACACAGCTAGGTCATTATTAAATGTCTGAGACCGGATTTGAACCCAGGTACTCCTGACTCCAGGGCAGGTGCTTTATCCACTACACCATCTAGCCAGCCCCTAGATGATAAACACTTTTCAATCCTTGTTATCAGAAAGAATGAACTGAAAGGATCTCCTGTTCTCTGTAGTTCTGATACAATGATAAAATAGATTGTTATGGCATGAGCACTGAGGTGTAGAAGATCTCTAGTTATGAAAGGAAGGAAGAAAGGAGGAAAAAGGAAGGAAGTAAGGAGGAAGGGAGGAAGAAGGAAGGAAAAATTAATTAATAAAACAATTGAGGTGATAGTTTATTTTGTATTTTTAGGCTATACATGTACAATCTTGGTTTAAAATAATCTCCATATTAGACATATTGTAAAAGAAAAATCAGAAGAGAAAATCCACAAGAAAGAAAAATAAGAAAACAAAAAAGGGAAAATAATATGCTTAGAATTGCATTTGGAATCCATAGTTCCATCTCTGAATTTGGAGAGTATTCTCAATTATGAGTCCTTAGAATCATTCTGGATCACTGCATTTCTGAGAAGAACCAAGTCTATCATAGCTGATCTCGCTTTACTTAGCATGAGTTCATGTAAGTCTTTCCAGGTTTTACTGAAATCTATCTACTCATTATTTCTTATAGAACAATGGAATTTCATTACATTTATCTATCACAATGTGTTTAGCTATTTCTCTATTGATGGACATCTCCTCAATTTACCTATTCTTTGCCAGCATAAAAAGAGCTGCTATAAGTATTTTTTCAACATATGGATGTTTTTCTCTTTTTTTTTTAATGATATCTTTGGGATAAAGACAACATAGCGGTATTGCTGTATCAAACAGTTTTGTAGTCTTTTGAGCATAGTTCCAAATTGCTCTTCATCATGTTCACAATTCCACCAAAAATCCATTAGGATTCCAATTTTTTCACATCTGGGATGATAAATAATTTAGAAAAATAACGAGATATAAAATCATCACTTATTTCTATATTATCAACACATACACACATGAAAAACCTGAAGAATTGTGAAATGAAAATCTGGAGTAATTTTTTTTAAAATGTGAAAGGAAGATAAAATATTTTTTCATAGAAACACAAATAATGTTCTTGGCTAAGTAAAACTAGTATAGTAAAAATGTCAATATTTTTCATATTTCATAAATGATTTAATTGTATACCCATTCAATTACAATACTTAATAGAAATAGAGAAAGTAAAAAAATTCTTCTTAAAGAAGAAAAGGTCAAAACTATCAAGAGAAAGCAAAATTAACTGGTATTTGGTTTAAAAAGAGCAATAACAGGATAGTGTAATAGTTTAACAATTAAAGAATTAAATCCAGATACTATAAATGTCTAGGGTTTTATAAAATAGAGACCACAAAATATAAAAAAGTATTAATTTTACAACAAAAACTTGTAGAAAAATTGCTGACAATTTAATTGGTAGCAGACACATAATTTCACAACATCAACTACAATAAAATTAATGAACAATCTTATATTTACTACAGTCATTACATTATGAAATCAACCAATGTCTAATCAATCTATGCAATTATCTTCCATTGCCTTCAATGTAATTTTTTTAAAAAAATTTGCAAAGAACTAATATTAGTTTCCTCCCCTCCACGTCTGCCACCACCACCACCACCATTACCACCACCACCACCATTACCACCACCACCACCATCACCAACAGCAAATTATAACTAATAACCAGTAAAGAAAAAGCATTCTGTCATTGTCCATGTCTGAAATAGTCTCTTTCTACATACTAATTCCATAACTTCTCTGTCAGTAACATTCCTTTATTATCAGTCCTTTGAAATTATAATTTATCAAGTTGTTTATCATAATTCTCAAATCTTTCAGAGTTGCTCATTTTTTTCAACTTTTTCTCTTTAGTGGAGTTTGAATGTTTGACAATTTAGTTTGAGAAATGACATCAGCGTCTGGTATCTTATGCTGCCAGGTGATCTTATTCCTCCTAAGATAATTTGAATAGAAGCAATTCAACTTCCTGTCATGGTGCTAGCAAATTACATACCATTGTCATATTGCAACACACACACACACACACACACACACAAAGACACAGAGTTAAACATTTAACAGTGCATTTTTGCCATATTGTCAATATATGGAATCTTTAGGATTATCAAATAAAAGGTTTCTATATGGTTTTGTATGAAGTGAAAGTTTGTTGTAGTAATGTCTAGTTTTCATAATAATCAACTTATTTTAATTATTGCTTTGTAGAAAATTTCAAATATAGTACTGCTTTTCTTGTGTTCCTGAGCTTTAGTTTCTCCAAATGAATTTTTCAAATTATTTTGCTCATGTTTTATTATGTAGTCCTTTAGTAGCTTGATTGGTAAATTTTTTGAGTTACTATTGACAACGTTTTATAATTGCTGGAACTTTGCATATTGAGCAATATATTTCTAATTATTTATGACTGCATTTCCAAAAACAGAATTTTGCATTTTCATTTATGCTATTTTTATTTGTATCTTATACATCCTTTCCCAAGTGTTTTCTGTAGTTGTGTTAAGCAAATTTTTTCTCTTTAAATGCTCCTGATTGATTTTATTGGTTATTTATGCAGATTTATTTTATACTGAAATATTATTAGTTATTAGATGATTCAATTAATTTTGGGGGAATGTCTAATATTCCCTAAAAGCAGTATCATTTTAAAAAGCAGATATTTCTTCTTTGCCTGTATTTATTCCGTCAATTTTTTTTTGGTTATCATTATACTTAAAACAAATCTGTGCTATGTCAAATAGTATTGTTAACAACGATATTGCTTTCTTTGCTACTGATATTCATGGAAAAGTCTATTGTTCATTTAAATCCCAGTCTTTGTGACCCTATTGAGGTTTTCTTAGAAAAGAAAATGAAATGGTTTGTTATTTCCTTCTCCAGATCATTTTACAGATGAGGAAATGGATACAAACACTGACTGGTCCGGGGTCACAGAGTTAAAAAATATCTAAGAACAGATTTGCACTCAGTTGTTTCTTACTCCAGGTCTTTATTCACAGAAGCACCTATCTGGACCTAATTTATCCCTGTTACATATGATGCTGTTTCTTAGTTTCAGATGAATTGACCATGATAAAGAGAGATGCATATCTTATGTTTTCTAGACTTTTTAACAGAAATAGGTGATGTCTTATCAAAAGTTATGTTTTCAGAAGTGGATATATTATCAAGTGTTTTTTTTTTGTTGTTGTTGTTGCTGTTAATATTATTTCATAGATTTAAATTTGTTATAATCTTAAACTAGCCCAATATTTCTATTTTATTGGTCCACCCTGGTTATAATGTATGGTCTTTGAAATAACTTGTTTTATCTTATTTGCTAATAATGTTTTTAAGAATTTTACCACTATAGTCATAATTTTCTTTCTCTGCTTTGACTTCCTCTGTTTGAGACATCAAGACTATATTTTTGCCATTTAAAAAAGTGTAGAATTCCTTCTTTTGCTATTTTTGCTTTGAGTTTAGGGGGCTGAATCCAAGTTTCACACTGAGATTGGGCAAAACAGGGAAGCTATTATTGTTCTTAGAATAATGATTAAATCTCAATAATGCTATGGTTCTGTTTGGGGTTCAGATGCTAAGATTTTGAGTCTGTTCCACACCTCTTTTGCAATTTCCTTCCAGTTTCCTGACTGAATTGCCAATCTTCAAATGAAAAGATGAAATAACTGTAGTTCGTCCTTAATTTTCTTGATCACAACACATTTTGGCACTCTTTTTAGATCATTTTAGAAGAACTTGTTGAAAATAAATCAGGTAGGTCATTCAGTGCTTAGATGCTAGATCAGGAACTTGAGATTTGATTCTGGAAGAGTTAACTTCCTTTGTCAAATGGAGATAATAAAATTTGTTACATTGAAGAGTTGTTGTAATGATCACATTAGTTACAATTTAAAACAACTTGTGAGTTTTAAAGAATTATATAAATATTATTATGATATTAGAATAACTAGGCAATACTTCTTTAAGATAATCTGACTCTTGATATTCTTCTCATATATTTTCCACAGAAACAATACTTAATGCATTGTAGGCCTTCTTCTAGTCCTTTTATTTTTGTGGATTGCAATGGTACATTTAGACAATACATTTGATAATCCTTACATGATGACCTAAGCAATTTTTAAATTATAAAAGTTAAAAGATCATGCAATGCTATCATTCATATCTGGTGAAAGGGGATATATATATATATATATATATATATATATATATATGCACATATATATTAATATACATTGTTAGAGACAAAAGAGATGAATTTAAGCTTATAAAAAACTTTTGTATATCAAAATACAACTAGAATGGAATAGAAATTATCAACTACCAAATGAAAAAGTGAAGGACAAGACAATGGAAGAAAATTGCAACAAATGTTTCTGATAAATTTTTAAATCTAAACTAATCTAAATCAAGGAACAAAAATAAATCCATAAGAGTAAAAGGTCTTCTTCAGTATGCAAGTGATTAAGGAACCTGAACCAGCAGTTCTTAGAAGTACAAAAAGCAATCAACTACTTTATGAAACAATATTCAAAATTTTCAAAAATCATTAAAATGAGAATTAAATCTTTGTGATTCCCCACTATTTTCAAAATTCGACAATGATAATGAAACATAATACAACTCAATGATAGTACCTCTGTCATAGAATAAACAATAATAATCTGTTGTTAGTCCAAGGAATTGATTACTTTTTTGGAAAGCTATATAGTTTCAACTCTGAAATGTATAAAATTTTTCATAACTTTGACTCAGGCATGCCAATGTTGTTATTATTATTCTCTAAGGAAATTTTTGCCAAGAAATATTTTTCTCTATGTATCCTATAACCCACCATGAACATCTTTAATTTAATTTATAATTGAATTGGATTCAATCTTGAGCATGTTTTTCAAAATCTTGTTTTGTGCAAACATATCAAGTCACATAAAAAAGAATCAAAAGTCAAGTCAAAAAGAATCCTTATCCTCTAATTGAGCTTAAAAAAGACTTATTATCAGCTAAGTTTCATTTAATGACCCATTCCCTAGGTTATGCAACTAACATACGAGTCCCCAAAACGACAAGTCAATTCAGCCTTGCTCCAATAAGTCTTTACTTCTTCTAATATGGTCCCAGAAATAATAGTGATCAGTCAGTCATTTACTCAGTATTTTTACCATATCCTGAGTCCTATACTAAGGCCTAGGAATACTCAATGAAGCAAAAATAGTTCCTGCCCTTTATCATTTCACAATTTCATGTGGCTTAGGGATGTCCCTTATTAGGGAAAAGCACTAGAGTGTCTAGAAAGTTAACTCTTCTCCCAAAATGTCTGTAATGTAAATCACTCACAGCAATAGTGTAGGATATGTGTTGGGTTTTTCTTTCATAAATGACATTATCACTTTCTACTCCATGCCTCAGATTCAATTGAGTCCAACAATTTGATCAATACATATAGGAGGGGGTCATGGTCTGGAAACGAAACTTTTAATGGCTAGAGAAGGAATAGTCAAGAAATTTTCCATCACTCTACTACTGTCTCTATTGACTGAGGTCTCTAGATTCATGTTACTTTCTTACAGAACCTAAGAAATATGAAGGAAAACATCAAAAAGAATGTAGTCTGAGTTTGTGGGAAACCAATTCTCTTTCTGCATAGCTCTTCTCTCACCCATCTATTTCCAATTGTCCTGCTCTCCCTTTAAAAAGCTAAGTTTAGGGCTATAGCACAGGTGATAAATTTGCTTTGAATCAATAAATTACATATAATGAGGTATTCAAAGAGCAAGAGAAGTAACCTAATATTAGAGTTTGATCTGATTCAGGCTACTCTGATGTTTCACATTTGGAATAGGAATGAAAATGAGATTATGGTTACTCCTATCTTTCTGGTTCTGAGCAACCATTCACTTAAGATATTCTGAGGAATGGAGTGCCCATTTCCTTCAGACTACCTGATGAGACTAATCTCTTCCTCTTTATTTAGACTATTAGAATACATCTCTAACTTAATTTGTCCCAGGAACATTTTAAGTTGAATTCAATTTGGCACCCTGACCTTAGATTATTTGCCTGATTTATGACAAAGTCTTTGTGTCTGTCCTCCTCTTTTAACTTTTTTATAATCCCCAAAAGGCATTTTCCTTCCATTTTTGACTCCTTGTTCACTTTGATTTACACTATCTGTATCTGGACTTTTTAGTTCTTCATCAGCTCCATCACTCAGTCTTTTTATGCACCAAATTCTTGTGCTGGTTATTCTCCCTTGATCCATTGCCTGTTACTGCTCATGACTGAGTACTGACAACAACAGCAACGACAACAACAACAAAAACTATCTAGTCTATCTTCCTTGTTTTACAGATAAAGAAACAATTAGAAGAGAAATTATGATTTTCCCAGAGAAAAAGCTTGTAGAAGAACTATAATGTCAAATTTTGGAATACCACTGCAGTGTACCCCTACACACACACACACACACACACACACACACACAAATCCAAAAATCAACAACAGCAAAAAATTGTTAATCTCTCCAAACAATGCAGAGGTTTTAGGAAAACAAAAAAGGTAAAAGATATTATGGAGTTTAGAGTGAATATTGAAATTACTTTTTAATTAATTATAATTACCATACAATGAAATCATTAAAATGTACTTATATATAAAAAAAGAAATGTTTATTCAGTTTTACTTTATTGACCTTGGAAGTCATTTAAAAGCATAGCAATCTGATTCAAATTCAACTCTTTCCACTGTTCTTCATTCAAGTCAAAGACATGGTACATGGCTACACAAAGGCATTATTTACAATAATTCAGCATATACAGTTACAACATATTTAAGAATAATACAAATACGAGATATATCATTCATTTGGAGTTCACATGCCCACTTTGCATTGCTTTTCTGTCCTATGCCTAGTTTTGATTCCTGTCAACTTTTTTGATTACTTTTTTTCATTCTTGCTCTTGCCTTTTCTTATTCATCTCAGTGTTTTCTTCTGGACCTAGCTCTACCTCTTTCATTCTAAATCACAACACAAAAACATTATAAATATAATAAATTACAAAGAAAATATAGTAGAAAAAAGATATAACTGATATACAGAACATCCTTTTGTAAAATGGGACATCCTTTTGTAAAATGGGACACTGCCACATTAAGCTCTTGAATTTCATGGATAGCTTACTAAAATGCTCAACAGATGATCAGTTGTAATAGGATCTCATAATCATCCAACTTCCTTAAAGTCCAGACAGGGAAAAAAAGATGTATCATACATGTTTGACTGTTGTGCAAGAAAAGCTTTACTTACTAATGCTTAGAAATGTTAACATAAAAACAATTATTCAGGATTATTTTATTGATAGAAAATATAAATAAAACACCTAAACTGAGGATAATATTGTTCCCTCTAAAATTGTAGGATACAGATTTATACCACCCTTGTTTCAAATACCTTAGAATTTTTTTTCTTAGGTTTTTGCAAGGCAATTGGGGTTAAGTGGCTTGCCTAAGGCCATATAGCTAGATAATTATTAAGTGTCTGAGGCTGGATTGAACTCAGGTCCTCCTGACTCCAGGGCTGGTGCTCTAACCACTGCATCACCTAGTCCCCGGGCCTTAAAATCTTCTTATAAAAATTAGTTAAAAATATAAAATCTTCTTATAAAAATTAGTTAAAAATAGGTAAGTAAAAACTAGTACAATTGTATATTGAATGTCATAAGGCAATATGATTTATTGTCAAATGAACTCAAACACTATGAATATATGAGTTCAGAGTAGGACTGTGAGCTGAAGACATCATGCAAAAGACAAAACTTTACCTAGGTCCTAAAGGAAAAGTAGGATTCACTCAGGTAAAATTTTTGAGAGAACTTTTTCTTGATTGGATGCATCTGGAAGTGTTGCAGCGGTTCATGTTTTCCTGTGAAGGATCACTACTTGACCCAGGAATGCAGGTGTAAAAAAAGAAAATAGAGATTTATTGAGTAGTTACAACACAAAGCAAATGATAGAGAAGTTAAAGAGACATTAAAGAAAACCACTTGAATTGCAGTCCAGCTGCCAGATTAAGCAGAAATCTGAAAACAGAAAGAAGTAGAGCCTCTTCCAGAATCTCCTTAACCCCCCCCCCCCAGGGTCCATGGAAAGAAGTGGTGATTTGAGAGCTGCCCAAGACCTGCACCTGGTGTTTGCCTTTTTCAGAGAGGTCAGGGGTTTCTGACACTGGCTTGATGTTTCAGCCCTGTGTAATCTCACTTGCCTTCCTTACCAAGGAGAGTGTAATCAAGATCAGACTGGAGGTCAAGATGGAGTGGGTTTTTTTTCTTTTGTTTTTTTAGGGTTTTGCAAGGCAATGGGGTTAAGTGGCTTGCCCAAGGCCACACAGCTAGGTAATTATTAAGTGTCTGAAGCCAGATTTGAATTCAGGTACTCCTGACTCCAGGGCTGGTGCTCGATCCACTACACCACCTAGCCACCCCTAAGATGGAGCGTTTTTACGGAGTGATAGAGGAAGAGTGAAGATTTTTAATTGGTCAAGCAAGATATTTCCAAAACATGTTTCCAAAATATTCCCCATACCCATTATTCTCTGCATCAGGAGTATCATGCCAAGGCAGGAAATTAAAGAAAATACCTAGATAGACATGAAAACAACTAAATTAGTAGAGTCATACTTCTACCTATTAAATACAAATACAATTGGTAGCTACCCTATTTATGAGAGTAGTTCTAAGAATACTATCCCAGGAAGCACAAGAGCTATGTATAACTTGTAGCACTGTGACCAAAAATGTAGGTAGCAGTCTTCTAGATGGAGATATGTGGGCTCAAGAAACTTTTTGATAGATAGATGGGGAGAGAGAGAGAGAGAGAGAGAGAGAGAGAGAGAGAGAGAGAGAGAGAGAGAGAGATTTATGTAGTCCAACTATTGGGGAAATAGTAAATATCTGAATTAGTTAACTATTTCCTTAGCCCTTCTGTCTGATTTCCCATTAGTCTATGTCAGAAATAGAATAATGCTTTAAGGGAAGATCTCTCATGCAAAATATATAAAATTGCAGATAGAAACCACTAAAAAAGAATTATAAATTATAGTGAACATGATCAATATTGTAGAAAAAATATTGGACAAACTTGTTTAGTTTTGTATCTTTGAAATTTTTCTAAATTGTCAAGCTATTTAAGAATAGACAATAGATTGTGGAATCCCTTCTAGCTTAGAGATTCTGAATATTTCTCATACTAATACATACCTATATTTTTGTTAGAACAAATATAAGTAATGTGAACAACTAGAATAGGATTTTGTGTCAAAAACAAAATCTGTCGATTTAAAACTCAACCAAGATAAAAAAAAGTATCCTCTCTGGTTGATGATAAAATACTAATTGTTAAATAATTGTGCATTACAAGGAGGTGAAATTGTCCTTTCCTTGATTATTTTGAAAATATTATATTTTCAACATTGCAGCAAATAATGAAAAAAAAAATCTGTATCATTTTCCAGATTGAGCTGTGATATTTAATGGAAATTTCAACATTTATATCTGGTTAAAATAATCATTGCACAATTTATTTTTTCATAATAAAATGAGAAATAAATTTTAAAGACAAAAGATCAAGTACGCCTTTGACACTTAAGAGTTTTGATTTCATGCCATGTTTCCATTCTTAAAATAGATTGCAGTCTTGCTGGGATAGATGGAGAAAAGCTAAAAATATATCCCTTTGTCCATATTGTGAACCCTGAGCTGATAGTGACTCAGGTATCATCCAGATCTAATCTTTCAATTAGTCTCCTTCTAATAACCTCATTATTATGACTCTCCTTAGTCATTGTGGTGGTGTCAAAACTAACTTATATGGTCAAGGGAAGATAGATTATCACTTCCAAACAAGACCAAAATTTTTAATTATATTCCACAAAGGTACAAACAAATTTGAATGAAATGTAAAGCTTAGATCAGTCATATTCTCCCTGTTGGTTAATTCCTCTTGAAGATTAAATAAAGCACTTTGAGCTAGGACATCAACCTTTTGGGTATACAACATTGCATTCAGTTATCCCTCTGTGAATTATAAAGAATTGCATAAATTCTGTGGTAATATATTGCTAGGTTACCTGTGGTTATGGAACATACAATATTCCTTCCAAAAACTAAAACTCTTCCCTGAAAGATCTGGATGAACTCCAGTACAGAGAACAGTCTATAAGTTAACACATTTAAAACCAATTGATTCACATTGTGCATCTTATCACACTTTAGTTCCTTAAGTTTTTAATTAAAAATCTATCAGATTGGGGTGTCTAGGTGGTGCAGTGGATAGAGCACTGGCCCTGGAGTCAGGAGTACCTGAGTTCAAATGTGGCCTCAGACACTTAATAATGACCTAGCTGTGTGGCCTTGGGCAAGCCACTTAACCCCATTTGCCTTGCAAAAACCTAAAAAAAAAACCCAAAATCTATCAGATCAAAGTTGAAAATTGAGACAAAGATTTGGAAGCCTTTAAGAAAACTGTTTCTAATATTCAATTTTGCTAAATCATATATAACATACAACTTTTATGGGTTTTTTAATAATGACTAGACATTGTCTTAGATCATGTCAAATTCAATATTAGAAATTTGCATAGTAACAATTCTATTAGTTGACTTAGAATCATAGATTTATAATATGAAGTGGACTTAGAGGTCAAATTCAAGCTTCACCATTTCACAGAAGAGAAAACCAAGACTCTCGGAGGTTAAGTAATTTCCCTAGTATTGTATACCTAGCAAATAACTCTATCAGGATCAAAATTCAGGTCTTCTGATACCAGTTCCAATGCTGTATTAAAGTTCCTTCAATGAACTGATAAAAATCCAGATACAATCATGAAGACAGTAAGTGGGAGATAATCGAACTGAATACTGAATTTTGGATTTAAACATCTGACTTTGCCTCTTATTAGTTTTTGGACAGAAAAATTTCATCACCATTCTGGGATTCACTGGAAAATAAGATCTTTAGAGAAGATGAGCATTAAGGCCCTTTCCAGTGTTCATGTTTTTGGGTTTCTTTAATCTTGTGCTTTTGGGGAAATACCCCTTACACAATGATATACAATAGAGCCTACTATTAAATCAGACCATCTAGGATCAAGTTAAGATATACAATGGCAACCAATGAGTTCCATAAAAAAAAAGCAAATGTTCTCTATTATGATGGCAGAAGAAATGCGAAGTATTTGAAGTTGTGTGACTGAATAGAATTCATATTAGATAGTAACCTTTCCACTTTCCAAGTTGGTAGATTATAAAGGACATTAACCACTGATGCATGGAACTGATTATCTAAACATTGAACAAGAGGAAATTATTATTCAGATGTGATCAATTCCCTGAAATAAATATTTGTAGGACTCTGTGAATTTGTGGCACATATGTCATTGGAAGATGAAAATTTAAAGTCCACTTTCTGGACTTATGTTTGTGACTTTCAGTAGGTCATTTCACTTCCATTGTTCTCCCTTTCCTCTCTATCTCTAGTTTCTTCTATAAAATGGGAAGGTTGAGCTAGATAACCTCTGAAGTCCCTTTCAGCTCTAACTATACCTCAATTTATATCTATCTTTTATTCTATCATGGGACCTTAGCCTACCTGGACCTTAGTTTTCTTTTCTATAAGATAATTGGACTAGATGCACTCTGAGTCCTATCCAGCTCTAAGTCTATGATGTCACCAACCATATATCCTTTTCCATCCTGCCCAGTGATGGTTGTTTTTGTTTGGAATCCTGGAGCAATAACTTATTTGTTTCTCATAATATCAATTACCAAGGTATAAACCCCTGAAATTAGTCAAAATGATCAAGCATCAGGCAGCTAGGTGGCACAGTGGATAAAGCACCAGCCCTGAAGTCAGGAGTACCTGGGTTCAAATCCAGTCTCAGACACTTAATCATTACCTAGCTGTGTGGCCTTAGACAAGCCACTTAACCCCATTTGCCTTGCAAAATCCTAAAAAAAAATGATCAAGCATCTTTAATTGATCTCCTTTTAGTCAAGTTAAAATGCAGAATGTGGAGTTGAATGGGGAATTGCTCCCAGGCTCAGTGAGTTTGTCTCATTTGAAATGTTGCAGTGAGATACCTTATATTTCTCTTTAATCAGTGTAGTAATCTGGGAAGAGATAAACACACACACACATACAAATTCAAGTGATAGTCAATTATCTATGGAGTTAAAAAAGTACTACTAATAAGACACATTGTAAACTCACAAAAAGGTACTTCACTGTTGTACATGGTGCATAGAGTTAACTGTTTTATGTACACCTCTCTTGTGAAAAGACCACATTCTGAAAAGGCAAAATAAAATAGTTTCAGGATTAAAACTAAGATATGAAGCATTGTAGGTCTACCTACCAAGTGCTTTCAGGTTCATGTTCTTTACAAACCATAACATGGACAATATAACTGACATAAATGCTAAGGAAAGTTATCTATGTATATTTGTGTTTTTTTTTAAATCTAGGTTTCTATTGACATTAAAAAGAATTTAGATTAACTCCATCATCCTCAATAATTAAACTTGTATTTTTTGACCCTGAAAGAAACAGGATCCAACTCTGGATGCCTTTTTGATTCTCTTTTTAACAGACACATCCTTATTTCACAAGTCTCACTTTGAACTTCAGAAATAATTTAGTCTCCAAAACTTTCTGGTATGTGGGACAATTCCCTTAGAAAATTGAAATGTATGAAGTTGAAAACAATACCTCATATGGTGGTCTGTGTAGGTTTTCTTATTATCCCTATGATTTAAAGCAAAATTTTGAATTTTTATCAGAATAATGATGA